>NW_026858315.1:0-259853 GCF_026571515.1 Ruditapes philippinarum | reverse complement strand
TAATTTAACGGTATATTTCCGCATTGTAACGGATATTTTCATACAAATTTAATCTTTTTTATGAGATGTGTATTTTTTCTGAACCACAGGTCTAGTACACCGTGAAGCTTAAACGGTAAAAGTGTGTTTGCACAAGAAAATCTTATATTTGCTGTGTTCCGGATAGCAACTATAACTCCATGACGTAGCGCATACACGAGCTGATTATAGTCTTCATTTGCATGTTAAAATTCGTATACAAACTTTAGTGTTACCGTGGGGTTTTCCATTTAAAATCTAGTAATTTATGAACAATATTTGATGAGATTTACAACGATACTGTTAAAAAGGTTAATGAAACTGTAGAATGCTTGGTTTTTAGGCCGACGGCAAAAATATTTTAACATACTTATTTAATGTAACTTTAACGATTTATGAGTTGTTGCCCTTTGTTAATTTTGGCGTCCCCTTAGGCTTGTCTGGAGCATAACTCACTATCGGTCAGATTGACACCAAACTTGGTATGCATGCTTCATTCAATGAGCTTAACACTTCTTATTTGTTGAGATATTGCCCTTTGTAAATTTTCATATATGTATTTCAATGTTGCAAAACAGTTAAATATCAATTTTATTTCACAATTTCAAAACTTGTAATGCTTACATGATACACAACTCGTAATGCTTTGTGGAAGGAAAATGATGAAACATCACTTTAAGTGAGCTCTTTAGCTCGACTTTTCGATAAGAATAAGTAGAGCTATTGTAGTCACCCGAGCGTCGGCGTAACAACTTATGTTAAAGTTTTTGTAATACCTCAAATATTTTCAAAGTCCATTGACATATGGCTTTGAAACTTTGCACACTTGTTCACCATTATAACCCCAACCTGTAGACAGGAGGAGATAACTGTATCAAGCATTTTGACAGAATTATGCCCCTTTTTCAACTTAGAATTTACATTTAGATTTGCATACCACCACAGATATTTTCATATTCTATTGAAACAAGTTGAAATTTTATACTCTTATTTGAGAGCATAAAAGGACTCTCTTCAAGGCCTATAACTGTAACATGGATTTCAAGAAAAATTTTGTTCTTTTGTTATTAACTATAATATTAAATAAAATTTTACATTATCAAGGCTCTTTTACTATCAAGCATTAAGAATAGTCGAGCGTTGCTGTCCTACCGACAGCTATTGTTTTAAAAACAATTCTTAAACAGCAGTTGAAATTATTCTTGTAGTTGAAATGATTCTGAGAAATTCTTTTTACAAAAAAAATAAGAATGTTAGAATAGACCCAAGATATTTGGCCTTAAACCTATATTTGGCTGCTTAAAAACTATGGATGCAAAAAAGGAGGAAGAATGTTAATCTTTTAAATGTATTACAAGCCATGGCTAGTAAGTTTTAAGCTCTTGTAGTTTAATTGTCAAAATGCCTCTTTAGTGTATCACATAAGAGGAGTTCTGAGTTCAAATCTCAGCGGGAGCACTTATATTAATATGCTAATTCATGGTTTGTAAAATTAAAACAGGGCTGTGAATGTTATGTCTATATCAAAGTCATTGTTTATTTGACATTTATTAAAATCAAGGTTTTGTAAATTTAATAAGATATTTGACAGTATGATTTTTAAAAACTGTATCACCTTAAAATAGTGAAACTACATTTTCTAGTGTGTCTCAAATCATTTTTGTATACATTGCTTGCATTTTGTATACATTGCTTGCATTTTGTATACATTGCTTGCATTTTGTATACAGAGTTTTAGCTAAATTTTTGACATTTGCTATTATAGGAACATCACCACCTCCTGAAAAAAAATGTGATAAAATTGATAGAAAGTTGTAAAACTGTATAAAAATATGTCCAAACATCCAAATATAATTAGTTAACCTGATTTACAATTGGGCAATAAATTTTCCTATTTTCAAAATATTTTTAAAAATGAGCATGGAGTTCTGTAACAAAAATTTAGCTGTGCATACCACAGGTTAGTCTTGTGAATAAAGGTCAAATTATCATAAAATAATCTCCCTTTGATCAACAAGAACAAAATTACTATCCAGCATTCATTTACTATATATACACCTGGAAATAAGTTAAGCACACCCGGCATTTTGCCTCAATTTGGACAAGATGACAATTGAAATTTTAAATTTTATTTGGGCGATGGTACGAACCACCTGTAGTCAACCTGCACCATCTAGAACAAGCTCTGCACCAAGAATGGCAAAATTTACCTCAATATCGCATTAGACGCCTTTCTGGTAGTATGAGGAGAAGGATTGAGGCTATCATCCGGGAACATGGCGGTTACACAAGTTATTAAAAATTTGGCTACATAATGTCATTTTAAGTTATATAATCAACAAAATTTACCAAAAATATCCACCAGTAAATGTTTTGTTAACGCTCTAACATCATGCTCATAAACACTTACATTTTTGGTAAAAAGAACCAACACATTTGCTTATGCTTCAATAATTTGGTTAAGAATAAACTAAACTCATAAACTTACTGGTTTATGATTACTATAACTCATAAATTTACTGGTTTATGATTACTAAATTGGTATCACTAGTTATCAAATTACTGTTTCCTAGCTCAATCAAGTCATCATCTCATGACAGTGCTTTCAATCACATTTAAAATTTCCGGGTAGTGCTATATTTATTATAACTTATTTCCAGGTGTATATAATATACATGTATACACATGAATTTTCCTTTCAATTTTGAATGCCTTAGATTTATGAACCTGAGTCAACAATATCAATAAACCTTTGAAACTTTCTTTAAACTGATGTAAATCAGTGAACATAAAGTGTTAAGAAATAAATACATTAATTTATTTTCACAAAAAAAACCCAGAAAAATACAAACATGATGAACATTTTCCTGATTTTGCCCTCAAATTCTGAATAGTGTTGTAATATTTCCCATTATACATGTAAATGTATCAATTAAGAAATACTGATTTTATGAGAGAATAATTATAGTCTGCATATATGCTGCCCGTCACTTCCAATTTTATTCTTATTAACCGATTGATATTGATATGTCACAGCCTGACAGGGGCTCAAACACCTAGCTAACCCTTGGAACACTGTTCTTCAAAAAGAGGCCAGTATTTTACCCCTTCCAATTAGGAGAAAGTCACAAACTCTTATTATTAAACCAGGATTGAGCCTTAAGTGCAGACAATATTAACCTAATGTTCGGGAATACAAGGGAAAATACAACATTGTTTTACATTTTATAACCTTTAATTTCATTTGCAATAGTAGTGCCATTTAAGCTCTTAAATTGTTTATTTAGATATAATTTTGGTAAAGATCCCAGTAGTACCTATAGTATTAAAAGTCATGACATGTCTTTAAAGTAACATGCATTTCCTATTCCCTTCTGACATTAAACTGAAGATATCATCAAAACTCTATTGCAATGTTTCACCATCATATATCTATCTATCTATCACTTAAAACAGGTGTTTATGGGGACCCAGTTTGTTTACTTTAGTCCTTTTTTTACTTTTTGACACCTGTTTATTTCATATAATTTGTAAGTTGTATCTCTAGTAAAGTCCATACCAGATTAGTTTTTTTGCATTAAATATCACCTAATAACCTAAACTATAGAAGAGCCAAATTAATCTATAGATATTCCCTATAAATTAAATCAATAAGAATCATGTTTTTACTTAAATAACCAAATTCATTAAGATTCTCCTAAAAATAGAAAATATTTAGTGAAATAACCCTAATTTAATAAGATTAGGCTTAATAAATCCCAAAAATAACCAAAACAGTTATAAAAATCCATACAATTGTATGATAATTATTAACAAACATCTTTAAGGGTCCAAACCAAAAAATCCCTATGAAATTCTATGAACTTGTATAAAAGTTACAATGATTATCCTATATAGCCTAACAATTTCAAGATAAGAAGTCAATCCAACAATAAATGAGGTAATTTTACCCTAATTTAACTTCTCCTACAAGAAAAGGTCTATAGTTTATTAATTTGATATAATAATATCTATTAACAACAATATTTAACTGACTTGGAGAAGAAAACCCCATCAAATTCCATCGGAAACTAAATAAGTTATGACATAATCAATTATAATGGCCATTTACAGTCCAAGGGAGAGAACTGTGAAAATGGACCTCGCACTGATTTTTCAGCATGCAAATTAAATTAACTGAATAAGTAGTTCTATACACACAAGATATATCCAATATAATTGAATACAACTTATTGAGAGTTTAAAAGAGTTAATCTAACCAATTACAACATAAGATTCTTTGATAATATAGGAAAAAAAGAAACTTTTATAGCCAATAAATGAAAATACCACTAAATAGCAGGAGTTATCTGCTCTCCCCTTTATAACAAATACATATATGACTTATATGACACTATGATATGTTTTAAACTTAGTTTGTGTAAATATAATCATATGAAAAGTGCTGTGATAGGTCTACAATGTTAATAAATTCTAGAAAATGTCCTTAAACTACTTTATTTAATGATTATTCACTCCTTAAATAACACTTATAACATGTCAGAAGGGAAATTAAACATAATATGATAAATGTTGAACCCTGATATAAATTATTTGTTTACCTGGGTGCCAGACCATACTTAAGACCTTAAATATTTGAGCTGCGTCATGACAAAACCAACATAGAGTGTTTGCCACCAGCAGGGATCCAGAAAAGCCTGCGCATCCGTGCAGGATCCATCAGGTTCGCTATCAGTATCTCTACTTGTTATAGGGTTTGTAAGCGAACAGCATGGATCCTGATCAGACTGAACGGATGCGCAGGCTTGTCTGGATCCATGCTGGTCGCAAACACTCTATGTTGGTATTGTCATGACGCGGCTCATATGTTGATAATCTTATTTTTTCTATATATCTCAATAAACTAGGTAATTTATAGTCGTTTTACTCCCTACAGTACGCGCCTCCTCCATGAAAATCAATAAGTTTAATATGTTTAATCTTCTTTTACTTTAAAAAAAACTTTATTAGAAATTGTTTATTTAAGCTTAAATCTACCTTCTTTTGATATATTAAAGACATGTTCAGATATAAATAACATGTTGTACTTTATGTAGTTGTACAAATATATGTATGTGTATGGCAATCTAATGCTAAATATACATTGTTAATTAATATTAGTTAATAGGAGAGAGACACCAAGAATTCGAGATTTGTGCAAAAAACAGATACGTTACCATTTTTCCAATTGCTTTCAGAGACTAGATAAAAATACTTAGCATGAATATACACAATTTAGAAATTTATTATCATTCTTTCAACAATATAGCACCAGTATAAATTACAAAATATTATGCATCAATATGCATTTTAAAAAAAATCCACGTCGAACTGAAGCTGATGAAAATGTTACTTATTAATCAGACTTTTTTATTCCAAATACATGATTTACTTATAAAAGCATTTTAGGTCAATAAAAATACTGATGTTCCATACTTATCTATTGACACAATGTTGCTCGGATTTACTTAACAGTATAAATTTATTCCGCTAAGTGGAAACGAATATTAAATCATAGTAACGTATCTGTTTCACCGTTCTACTATGAACAAAATTATGAAAAACCCTGAACACGTAGATAGATATTCATAAAGTTTTTTAAACAACTGACCAATAAATAATATGTCTGAACCAGTACTTTTAATATTAAATAGAACACACAAAATCTTTTCCAGTTTTTTTAGGTTTTATTGTTTTCTGACTGTAGCTTCAAATAGTCAAATAACATTGTGACTTTAACAAGAACATTTAAATAAAGACACCCATCTATTAGAATATGTAACAGCTAGATTAATGTGAGTGTTTCATAGTGTGAATTGACATTCTGTATTTCGTTTGTCTTTTTGGTTCATCTGCTGTTCAATTGTCTTTATATACTGGTACAATCTCGATCCTTGATTGTGTCATACTTGGTGATATGAGTAAGCCTACATGTATATGCTTATCTACATTTAACAAAATTATATCAGAAACAATGGTACCGCTTAAAGAAAACCAACTTAGTATTATAATCAATCCATATATATGTGCACCTCCAAGATTTTGATCTATATCCAAATTAGTCCATTCCTACCATAGACAGACTATCTTGATACGACGCTGACTAAAATTTGGAAACTAACGGGCATTCATTTAAAAATACTTTAATATGTTGTTTTTTTCATTACGTTACAGTGCTGTTATATATTGCCTAACCATATATTACTAATTTAAACCAAAGTTTTGTTGAAGATTTAGTTATATATATTAAACAGTACTCAAATCTCTTTCTAAACAGATACGTTACAATGATAAACAGATACGTTACCAGAAGTTATACAGTCCTCTACATTTTATTTTTAATACAAATTTTGCAAACCAAAAAGATATCAACATATATTTATTCCAGGAAATAAAACAGTAAATCTTTATATGTTTCTTTCCTGTTTTTCAACATTTTATTTTCTAGAAAACTCAACTAATCCTTGAATTTCAAATTCCTGATTCACATTTTCAGTTTTCCAATAAAATCAAGATCAATGCATCATTTATCGGCTACACATACGTTATGCTGTGATTTTTAACATGAAACCATTTCAAAACTGAGCAAAATCATTTATAAATGAAGGTGAAGATTAGTCTAGTCTTGTCCCAAAGATTGTTGTCGCCAAGTTAGAAGACAATAAACTAAAATTTTAAAAAGTTATGATCAAGGTTAACCGCCGCCATGACTGTTATAATACCTCTATTCTTTGAAAATATGTCAAGCTTACAAAACTGGTTCTTGTTTCCATAGCAACATTGTGACCATCGAAACATTCAGATTCCATATTGTGCAAAAAAGTATGTAAAATCTACCATTGTACTAAGAGCTTACAGTTTATTCATTTGATAAACTTAAAAATAGTCCAGATTGTAATAATGTAAGCAATTCGGTAAATCTCGCTGTTTTGCAGTGTCAAAAGATATGAAATTGTTTGAGTTACCATGGAAATTTTCGTTTATGAATTCATGTAGTCTAGTGTTTAAATATCAACATCAACCTTATAAAAGCTGGAGGAAAATATGTTGGCATATTTGAGAATATAAGACTGAAACATGTTAAAAACCGGAAAAAATGCTGAATTTAGCTTGGTTGCTATGGTAACCAAATAAATAAATAATCACCAAGTGTGTTCTTGTTTCTGATAAAGCACCAAAGTATGAACTGTTACTGAAATTTTGATGAATTTCTGACACAGGGCAATTTTTCACTCTTGCTGAACCTAGTCCTTCACAATCATTGATTCAGATACTATAATTATAATATTTTGTTGAAGATTGACTACTGCTTACGTAGCCCGTTCTTCGGGCATTAGAGATGTTATATTTTTCTTTAACTCTCAAGAATAAACTGAATCAAACCAAGATTGCAATTTTCACTTTTAAACCTTATTTACATTACTCATAAGGGGATCCCGTCTTTCCCAGATTTTTATTCTTACAACAGCCGATGTCAAGTGTTGTGTGGCAGCTGTTAAAAGTTGTGCAGTACTTCCCTCTAGTGTTGTTTAAGGAGAAAAAAATCTATAAGTTTTATACAGTACGAACTACAATTTATACTCAATAATGGCCTCAGTATTTCACATGAAAAATTAATTATTTTCAGGAAGGGATATAAGATATATATATATATATAATTATATAGAAAAATCGCACGAAAAATCGGCACGCCACAGCCGGGGACTCGAACCACGGGTCTCTGGATTGCCGGTCCAGTATGCTAACCACTACACCACAGTGGCCGTTGCTTTTTCTTCGTGTACCGCTGTGGTGTAGTGGTTAGCATACTGGACCGGCAATTCAGAGACCCGTGGTTCGAGTCCCGGCTGCGGCGTACCGATTATTCGTGTGATTTTTCTATGTATAATTTCTTGCTCATGACTTTCTTTCTTTCATATATATATATATATATATATATATGTATCTTTTTAAATAGCTGTCTGCTTTGTTCAAGTTATTTTTTAGTGTTTTGCCTGATAAAATCTGTTACTTTCTCATCATTTAACATAATTTTGTTTACATTATACAAGATAGGGTGTGCAGTGGTCATAGATCTGTCTGATCAAATAACTTCTGTGTAAAATTTCAGATCAATCGCTCATTAAGTTTTTCCAGAATAATCGTTTTTTTATTGTGCAACATGCCAAAAAGAGAGCCTCTGAATGCATATAACCTTGATCTGGCTAAGAATCTCACAAATGAATTTTTCTACATTATCTTTTCATACTCTTGCATTTTATATCTCAAGTTGATCTGTGATAGAATTCAAAATGTCAAGGTTCAAAACTTTAAGTGGAGATTTTTTAATCTTATTCTTTATTCTTAAACAAAATCTTAACAAAGATTGACAAAATATTTCATCCGGGAACCATATAAACTTAATTTCCTGCTGTATATATTTCATTTAGAAGCTAGTCTCGTACACGTTAATGTCATATAATCTAATTACATGTAATTCATTCTTCAATGTCTTCCAAAATAACTATGGTCTACCAGGCATAATGTATTTTTCGATACAACATTGGAAACATATTGATCTGTGTAATTTTTTTCAACTGCAGGCCTGGGTATCACAAAACTCCACAACCATGAATCAGAATTATGCCATGAACAATACATTTTATGCTTTTCTCTAAAATACTGCTCCCTTAGGAAACAGAAACAATTTCAGACTTGTGTACCTCTTAAAAAGATTATTTTAATATTCTCGCATCTCTATACACTTATTGTTCTAAACACATTAAAGCCACTATGAGCTGTACTTAAAATCACTCCTGGTAATTGTTTATGCCAGTGTAGCTCCTTTATATCAGTCTGTCCTTGGTGAATAAACAATAACTGAGCCGGGACTTCCGGTTCGGTCTCAGAGGAACCTGCTGTGTCAGAGTCTTTTTCAACACCGAGATCCCAAAGTGAGATCTGATCGTCTGAACCGGCTGCAGCAAATACGGAACTATCTGTCGGATGCCATTCTACCGAGGTGATAGGAGCTGTGTGATGTTTGAACAAAGCTGCTGGTTTACCATGCTGTAATATAACACATGTGACAATGTGGTTAACTCAAATGTACTATGTCAATGTTTGATGAAAATATTTCATCTATGATTTGAATTGACAAAATCTCCCTTATATGGGGATAAAATTAAAGATTTAAATCTGAAATCACTATGTTTTTTATTAATTCACACTGTGTGCAATACCACACGAGTTGAAATACTAATTCATAATGTATTCTGTTTTATGTTAAACTTATACTTCTATATAATATACATGGCCAGCTTTAATTACAGAATACTCATTTAGTTGGAATAACACAGTCAATTTTTATCATTACTTTATAATCTAAGTATGTGTTTCAAGGGCAGGAACTTCCGAAAATCCAAAATCTCAGTTCCTTGTTTTCAATTGACTGCTTCTCATTTTTGCCTGGATCTAATCATGAACAAACTAAAACTGTTCTAAAGCGACATGATATCATATATTAAATGGTTAAAATGTGTTTATATAAACAGCTCAGGGTGTCATATTCTCGGAACATTTACCTGAAACTGTCTCAAGTCCCAGATTTTCAGTATTCCATCGTCTCCACCGGACAGTATGAACGGTTCACCTCTATTCCAGTGTATAACATTGATATCCCTATCATGAGCATCTTCTACTGTCAACATACAGGCTTTACTGGGAGATGCCCTGCAATCCCATACCCTTATACTCTTGTCAACAGAACAGGAGGCAAATACCTGAAATTATTAACCCTTATGTTATATACCATACTAAACACAATTATCTTAATGGTCTTGTCCATCTTTTAATCTTGTCGAAACCTCTGATCACTTGTTTATTATCGGGTTTTACATCGCACCATCACAGTATATGTCATATGGCGACTTTTCAGCTTAACTGGTGGAGGAGGACCTCTGTGCTTTATTTGTTATTACATGCACAAGCGGACACCCAAGTAGAACCATTGACGTTCCGTAAGGTAGCTGGATAGCTGTCTGACATGAAAGAATCTGAACACGCTTGCAAGGGATCTTTTTATTTTTATGAAAATTTCCAAATATGTAGAATACAAACAGTGCAGACCATGATCTGACAACATGTATGCCCCGGATGATCTTTGTATGCACTGGTTGAATAGGTAGTATTATAATTTCCACTAGTATACCATGTACTGTTTGATAATGTAATGGCCTAAGTGTTAATATTTGCTTTAAATAATTTAGTAAAATTGCACAGATACATGTCATACTAATCAATATTGAATTTAATAATTTCTGATAGTTAAATATAAATGTTCTGTTTTATTTTAAAACTTTCACTGTACTGCTTCAGAAAAAGGTTTATTATCAATCTCAAACTGACTAATAAGATATCAAGTTTAAAATATAGTAAAACTGAGAATTATTTCTACATAATTTTTGTTAAACCTATACAGTAAACATTCAACAAAACATACTAGTAGTCATTAAACTAAACAGATTTATTTTGAAGATGTAAACAAGGGCACCACATTGGGTGTCAATATTCGTCTGTTAAGGGCAATGACTATCAATAATCAATTTTGACAAAAATATTCAAGTGAAAAAGGGGCTTAACTTCAAAAATATAGCTTTCAGAATAATTATGCCCCTTGCCTAACAACTGCACCGTGCCACAATAAGCAAGTATTCCAAGTTTGATATTGTGTTTCAATAAGCTTGTTTCCAACACAATCAGACTTATATAAATTAGTATAAACTAATTAGTATAAACTAACCTGTATGAAAGTGCTATAGAACTACAGGATGACTGAAGCACAAAGCAGCCACTATATTTATTTCCCCACATATTTTTTCAGCTAATATAAACATAACTAGTTAATGCATTACACCTAAAATTATTCTTTTTCTTTCTACTTACATTATTTTCATTAGGTGACCATTGTATATCCTCTACTGAGGAAGTGTGAGCACTGAATGGTCTCTGGTCAACCTGCCAAGTCCCTCCTTCCTGCGGGTTCCATAAATGTATATTTTTCTTACAATCACCAGTCAGAAGTCTTCCTATAAAGAGATTCTATATCACTTAAGATCAAACGTAATGTATAATAGTAACTCAAATAGTTTCTATGCAACCATCTTTCAGTCAGTTCCTGTCAAGTAAACTTTCACATCAATATAATTGAAATTTAACAATCAATCAAAAGTTGCCACTTTTCAGGTCTACTAACTAAAATACTTTGGGAAAACAATATAAAAGAATAAAATAAATCATATTTCGTGTAAAATAATGTGTGAAATAAATGCTTTTGTTACAAAATGGAGCTATCTACATATAAATTCATACATATTATTCTTAGCTACATGGTATCCTTTCATGTTCTTGGTTGTCTGTCTTTGGAATATTGCTTTAAGTTTTGTTTATAGTTTTCAGCTGTACTGGTGGATAAACTTAAAAGAGCTGAAGTGCCACTCTGTACAAATTTTTTGCCATGAATAAGGTCTTGAGTAAAACCATACACCTTCATTAAGCTATCTGGATAAGGATTCAAACATTCTTGGCAGGATTTAAACCAACAGTGAATTAAGGCAAGTGATTATAAGTAAGCAACCTTGACCACTTAGCTCTACTGAATTATATCAGTCTTGCTGCTACCTGTCAAGTATTCTGGTATTCTGTACCAAGCCTCTTTCATCCACAAGAAATTGCAACCTTTCCCACAGGTAGCACCATTAGTCATTTATAGAAGATGTCTTTAACTAAACATTGAATAGTTACAGAAAAGTAATTTACTACCCAGAACACAATATTACATAGAGGATATTTGTTTAGTTCAGTGTAAGATCGGAATATATTTCACCGAGTGAGCACCAAAAGGTATATTTCACGAGTGGCGCAGCCACGAGTGAAATATGAACTTTTGGTGTTCACAAGGTGAAATATATTTCAATCTTACACTGAACTAAACAAATTTTCTTTTTATTACATGCAAAGAAACGTTTTGAAAAGACATTAAACCAAATACTGAATGAAAAGCGCGCCAAATAATAATACAACGTGACGTCATTTACGACGTCACGTCATTAAGTTGGTACCCAGTACTGTGCACGCTGGTATTTCACTGAAACAACTTAAGGGGCTTAAATTCAAAACGGTGAAATTATCAAAGTGGTAATTTCACTGTTTCAAACAGTGAAATTACCAGTTTTATATCACTGATATATTTCTATAAACCACCGAAAAGCATGTAATAAAGGATGATAGACCATCTTGAAAGAACTCTACACGTTTATAGATGTACGTTAATTATAACATTTTACCTAGTGAGATTTGTGCCCAGTCAATAGTATATCCTTCAGTCATGACCTTTATACAGAAATATTTTTTTTTTAATATTACCTGGCGAGGTTTGTGCCCAGTCCATAGCATAACCTTCTGTCTGATGAGTAAATGTAAATAAAGCCTCTGGGGATTCATCATTTCTTGTGTAAACACTCATAACTTGAGGATCATCTACTGCCTGCATTGGTCGAGACAGGTCCCAGATATGAACTTTTCCCTTATCAGACCAGGTTGCTGCTAGTGATTTACCATTGTATTGCGTAGCCTGTAAGAGCAAGTGGCATTTCAAATGATATAGCTGTACTGTAAAAGAAATGCAAAATGCAAAACTGAATGCCATATGAAATTATTGAACTTTCATAGCAACAGGAAGTGTATACAGAATATTAGAAAACTTAAAATAATCAAAATATCAATTTATTACTCCAAGTCAAAAACTCATCAAGATAGGGCTTTAAAATATCAATACATGTACTGACAAAGTCTTGTGTTATCATACAGTAAGGAAAAATCAATCATTAAAATATTTTGTTATTTTTTTTATTTATAAGGAAAACATGGCTTAACAGGTGTTCCATACTTTCACCAACCCTTTTAATCTACATGTATTTATAATCCACCCTTCGAAACTTTTCTTTGCTTTATCTATACATGTGAAGTTTATAAACCAATCAGAGTCTGGCCTACTTCAGTAGACAATATATGCACTTTTTGTTCCATATATGATTAATCATTTTTACTATTTTATTTTGTATTTATTTAAATCTAATATTACCTGTCCTTTTTTTAATTCAACTGTTTATTTTTGGTTTAGTTCCAGTTTTGACAGTCAAATACACTTGCATTTTGAAAAAGTGTAATCAAGGACCTTCACTGAGGTCAAAAGCATAAAAACATAAAATTTCAAAAACTAAGACAGATCAACTGGGGTGCTTAAAACGGACACATATGAAATGAATAATGAAGAAATATACTTAGAATGCAATTGATAATCCAAATTTAGTGCAATTATCAGCCCGATTGTGTTAAAAGTGTTTCAATTTCATTTTGCACAATAAAAATTATTAAAACAGAGTGGGCAAATGATCAGAAATTTTGCACACAAATTTTTGGTATAGATTGTCATCAAATGGTATCAAAAATCTTGATTAATATGTTCAGCCCTATCATTTAAAAAAAAAACTCTTTAAAGTCATGAGAGTGATAAATAACAGTTTAGTTATTTATAATATACTGCAAGGAAACAATTAATATTTAAATACCCTAATTCTATTAACAGATCCGGTTGGATGGTTTATAACAGCTGTTTCAAGTTCCGGTTGGTCCTCATCATCACTTTCACTACTCTCATCATCGTCATCTTCTTCATCATCTTCTTTAGGTTTGTTTGTGCGTTTCAATTCACTCATTTTCATCACTATCACATGGTTGGATTTGCCTCTTTGTGCTTGAGTGCCAGCTACAATATAACATGTGAGTGGGAACTCCTCCCTGCTATCTCCCAGACGGTCTTGTATCACATCAAAACTCAAGCATGGCGCACCTGAAATAGTTATTTCACAGTTACTTCAAATATGTTTTCAACAATGGCTATTTACTAAAAAACAAACTTACTGATAGAAAATTTTAATCTTTCCAGACTGCAACTTTTAAGGTTCCAAATTGCTTCTGTTTTTTTTTTAATTAAGAGCATGAAATTTTACTACTGGTTATGTGGTAATGTAATAATTTCTTCGAAAAAATTCAATCAAATTGCTCAACTTCACAACAATTACTTTTTTTATCAATTTATCACACTTTTATTGTTGTTTTAATTTTCTGTCGGATAACCTACCACAATCTTACGATAGTACAACTTGAAAACCTAACACAGGCTGTCTTAAAATCAGTTTTTAGACGTTGGATAGACTTTGCATTATTGTCCAAATTGCTTCTGTTTTTTCTTTTTAAATAAGAGCATGAAATTTTACTACTGGTTATGTGATACAATAATGTAATAATTTCTTCGAAAAAATTCAATCAAATGGCTCAACTTCACAACAATTACTTTTTTTATCAATTTATCACACTTCTATTGTTGTTTTAATTTTCTGTCGGATAACCTACCACAATCTTACGATAGTACAACTTGAAAACCTAACACAGGCTCTATTAAAATCAGTTTTTAGACGTTGGATAGACTTTGCATTATTGTCACGGACATGGCAACAAAATCCCAATGTCAACGTGATGTTTTTTTAAAACCTTTTTTTATCCTTTGGTGGGTATCTTTCTAGACATTAGGCAAACCATGCTTTAAAGTGGTTCAGAGTTTCAAAATTAAAATGTTTAAAGAGTAGCATCATGTTGGATTAAATCAGATAATGCTATGAATTCTTATTTTTGGGTCTCAGAATGTCAGGAAGGTGAAGGTTGTGAGATTATAAACCAATTTGTTTGTATAGTGTCACCAATGCTGTTTCCAGTGTTATAGCTATAGTAAATTGGCTATAAAACTAATTGCAACACTAATATTCAATTCAATGTTTTTGGCTTAAACAATTATAATAATAATAATTATAAAAAAAAACAATAAAAACAAGCAATTATCATAGTATTGCAAGCAATCCATAAGTCCCCTACCGGTTAGAACCCCAGCAACTTTCTGATGAGCCGTTTGCCAGTCAATTTTACCAGTGAATGAATGACATGAATGAACTTAAATCTTTTGAGTTCTAAGTTTGTCTATATCACAGTAATGTGTTAAGTTTCCCTGCCTAGTAAGGAAATTATGTTTATACAACCTTGTCATATTATTACGATGTGGGATTTTAAAGTAAATCCTATAAGGAATGAAGAAGTTGGAGTGAAAAATACCAATTTCTCGAAAAAAATCTATGTTCAAGGGGGACATAATTCTGGAAATAGTCTTGCTAGAGTATTTAACCCATTTAAAATGTTGAGTGATAATAAGAAACATATTATATGAAGTTTGAAGTAGATACATTAGGAAATAAAGAAGTTATTTAAAAAAGACAACATTTTTTTCATAAAAATTCTAAGTTCAAGGGAGGTAATACTGATAATTTTTGTGCTAGAGTTGTAAACCTTGTCACATATGATGTGGTTGATGACCAGAAACTTATATTTAAAGTTTGAAGTAAACACCTTAAGAAATAAAGAACTTATAGTGAAAAAGCTGAAAAATTTAAATCAGAAATCTTGAAATTCAGGCTATTTGTTGCCATAGCAACCAGAATTTTCAACATAGGAAGAAAAAAAAAGACGTGCATAATCTCCATACTGCCATCTATCTAATATCAAGTTTCATTAAAATATTTTCAGTTCTTTTTGTGTTATCGCTGGATCCAGTTTTGTGGACGGACGGACTGACAGACAGACGGACGGAGGGTAAACCTAAAGTTAAAGGTTAAACCGGTAGGGGACTAAAAACCCATGAGTTGCCTGAACTAGGGTTTGAACTCCGGACCTCTCGCTTCCTAAGTGAGCTTGTTAACTCCTCAACCACGGGGAGTTATAACATAACAGCCTGAAGAATACCATATTATTCTAAATTAAAGTTTTTAACCTTTATTAATTTCGATATATTTTGTTCACGGTAAACCTGTTGTTTAACACTGAAGTCAGCGTTTTTTTCTCTACTTTGGGAATGGTGCTGGTACCAGTCTGATTGGGAATAATGCGTTGTTTTGACTAAATTGGGAACTTTTTTATGCATTTTTTCAGCTACAAATAACATAAGTCATCATGAATAAAGATAGCTAACAGCTTCCACTGTCCAGGTAGAACTATTGAGTAGTGATTTATATGGATATGTTGGATTTAAATGATTTCAGGGAAATCACTTGGCCTTGTGGGAATATTGAACAGCCATTTTGGGAATTTAAACATTGGAAATTGGGAATTTTAATGTGTATTTTCTATTGGGAACAGTACAGTTTTAGGGTAGTAGTTAAATAAAGAAAAAAAGCACTGGAAGTAAATAATCATGAAGCTGAATATATGCATGTATATCTATAGATAAGAATAACACAATATATATGAAATCTTCGACCAATCGGGAACTATTTTTTCGTTACGAAAATTAATGCGCCTGTCATTTGACAATCTTTACACAGTGATCTCCCCTTAATTTTTCGGCCTCTCAGTTATCTTTATCCCTACCCCAGAGAAGTTCAGTAGTGCAACAATATCTCACATCAGGCAATGTCTAATCCTACATCTACTTTTTCAACCTCCTTGAATGGCTGGATACTAACATTTCTTACCTAAAACCTTATTTTATCCTCTTTTAAACAAATTTTTTAACCTTGTGGTTTTTAACATACCTAATTTTCCCTGTGTCATCATGGGTCAGATTATCACTTTACCAGACCCTTTTCCAATAGAAAATGTGCTCTTAAGCAAACTGATATTTCCAATATGCAACCTGACATATTTGCTTGAGTTCATTCTTGTATTATAAGTTAATAACAGACAAATGCTTCCTTATATTTTTTTGTCAAATTTTATTGTATTTGTAATGCTTATATTGATATTTGCATTGTATATAATTTAAAATACTATGCAACCCTCGGCTTTACCTACCATGTACTACTTGCTATCCCGCTGCTTACACACTATCTCCAATAATAATTAATAGTAAACAGTTCTGAGCCATGACATGCTGTCACCATAGCCCTATAAATATGATGTCGCTTTGAGACACTTTGCTTCTGGGCAGACTTGACCAACATAAACAATAACAAGCCTGTAATGTCTGATATATTGGACTAAGAAAAAATGCAGCCTTACCAGGACAAGTTTAAACCAGGGACCCTCAGAAAACTGTGTCGCAACTCAGGTACGTATATTAACGTTAATATACGTACCTGTGCAACTATACCACTTAAGTTATCAGGCTGCTTACACACTATCATACCTAATTAGTGAACAGTTCTAAATTGTTTTCCTATGTAAGCTACAATGTAAAAATGCAATTTACAATGCAAAATTTCCCAAATAAGGCTAGGTAATTTTTCATAAAAATGGCTAGGGAAAGGTGTAGTCTACGTCTACAACCCAGTGAGGGATTCTACGTTATTGGGTGATAGGTAAATAACTAACACAAAATGACACAACTAATGATCAAACATAATAAAATCACTTTTTATCTGTTTATGATTTAGCCATTGAAGCACCTGTTTGAGCTTGGTGGTACATGACATATGCTGATTCGTCACATACAAGTTCCTCGTCCTCATTAAGTGGTTGTCCAGGAAGATATGCTTGTGGTGGACCTGTTTCAGTATCCTCCTCCTCCATTTCCGACCCAGAATCTTCTTCTTCTCCCATTTCTTCCTCGCTGATATTTTCGTCCATATCTGACATGCTGTTTCCGGTTTGAAATAGCCTTCACCTTCAAGAGCAATTATCCAATCGGATTTTCGGATTTTGCCTTCGATACACATAAACAATATGGCGGAGCAAGTGTGGAATGAAAGGTAAATTTAGTTTTTAATTAGGTCAGATTGTTCAATAATTATCGAATTATCACAAGAAATTCGTGAATATGAAGAGATGTTTTTACCCTTTTCTTTGATATATAGGAAATAGCAAATTAAAAGCAAGGTGGCAGTATAAAACAAATATAAAAAGTAAATTCTTGTGATAACCCGATATTTTTCTTTTTTGTGTGTATTTGTTGACATTGTTTCATTCATTCTAAACCAGGTCATATTTTATGAACATTAGGAGTCGAATGGGCATATATTTTGAATTTAGAATTATAGCTGTATTTTGCTCAGAATTATGAATTTTTGTCCAATGAGAACCTGATTTTTAAAGGGTTTCCATTAGTTTTTGCTGCTTTTGCATGCAATTTTAGAATGACAGTCAATACTTGTTGGTCATAACAATTATACACATGACGTCTTAGTGATATTCATACCAGAATTGTGTGCTTTGCTACCTACTCTGCACGGCCGGCAAAATCTGATTTTGACTTACTTGACACTTGTCCATTTTTATATGAAGCATTTTTTAACTTGTCCGTATGATATTTACATAATTCTTGAAAATCTTCACTTGTCTATACAGGCTGTGGGGCAATCACGGCAATACAGACAATTAATTCTGCCGGCCCTGAGACTGTGTAACTTCTGTAATTTGTATTGGATTATGTCACATATATATATTATACCGGCAGGGCATTTTTTGTCAAAATTGTGAAAGGACCTCGGCCTGTTCATTTTGTGAAAAAATGCACAATATGTCATAAAATTGTGGGAAAAAAATGACATATTACCCTTTAACTTGATTAGAACTATTTCTGTGTTATTGCGATTGGCATAAATCAAGTTTTTACCTGAAGGTAAACAATGTATTTTTAAAGACAAAGTCCCAATATTTTGTGAAATCTCTTTTTCCTGCCACTTTGTGAAAAAAAGTGCAATTTTGAATTGTGAAGGGGCCTTATATCGGCCCCTGTTATAGAAGGAAAAAAGCCCTGACCGGTTTACCAGTATATTGCAATAGCTGAACAATTTATTCTAGACTGCAATATGATATCATCATACTAGTTTTTCAGCATCAAATTCCTTTTTCTTTTCGTTGCCAGATGAAATTTATGAAGCTTTATGTCAATTTATGGTTTGTTTGATAAAAAATATTTAAAACCAGAGATTGAAAATTCCACATGTTGGCTCGTAATTACAAGTATAATTTACGAGAACTTGGTGCAGGACCAGGTGAAAAATATTGCCTGCACATTGGATATAGAAGCTACTCTGAAAATATTTGTTGATGCCTGAAAACAAAATAAATTTATCAGGTCATTTATTGCATCATTCTGTTTTATGCAGATGCTTATATTACATTAAGTTTAACCTAGCTATGGTTATCACAAGTATCAAATTGTTCACTGATGATGTGTTGAAGTATTAGCATCATGGTTGATGTAAAAGTTAGTTGTGAATATAAAAGCAAACTATGGAAATAATTTGGATTATATTTCAAACACAAATTGGAAGAAAATCTTAAAGGAGTTGCTTTTAATAAACTTTGCAAACTAACAGATCAGTTTGTGCCTGAACCCCTCACCACAACATTTGAAACTTGGTCTCAATCCTCACAGACAATAACTACATTTGAGCTGCGTCACAACAAAACTAACATAATGGCTTTGCGACCAGCATGGATCCAGACCAGCCTGCGCATCCGCGCAGTCTGATCAGGATCCATGCTGTTCGCTATCAGTTTTTCTACTTGTTATAGAGTTTGTAAGCGAACAGCATATGGATCCTGATCAGACTGCGAGGATGCGCAGGCTGGTCTGGATCCATGCTGGTCGCAAAGCCATTATGTTGGTTTTGTCATGACACAACTCATTTATACTTGGAGACTTATTATACTGCAGCATAAGTTTATATTGCATCATGGTAAATTGTTGTACTCGGTGTAAAAGTGATCAGAATATAATTCAACAGTACTATGGCTGAACTATTGTTGAATGTGATGAAAAGAATATATCAGTCATAAAATTATATGAATGGAAATTTTGTCACTGTCATACTTAGTTTATAGAAATGTATATATTTATATACAGGAGGCATATAAATTTATCTGCCCACATGACTAGGTTTAAACAAAACAAATTTTACAGATTCTGTACATTTTCACTGAATATTATTATCAGGCTATGACTCATGTTGTGTTCACTCTGTGAAATTTATGTCTATCTTACGTACAAAACAAGCATTTAATATCCTGTATGTTATTTGCCTTCTGTGATATGCAGTTATTCAGATACCTATAAATATTATAAGAATCAAAAACACTTATACAAAATAATACATGTAGTAAGCATTCATTTTGTTCAAACAAAAAGAAATTTGACAGGAAAGATTACATTGCAAAAGAACTGAGCTCCTGTCAGTCATCTCATTTGTGTCAAGAAAAAAAATACTGAAAAATAAAACAACAAAAAGCAGTTTAATAAAAAGCAAGACTTTCAAAGTGATATTTAGCTAAGATACCATTAAAATTAAGCTCTTTCTGACACTATATATTGATTTTTCTGACACTATATATTGATTTTTCTCAGTAACTTCCCTATCAATTGCTTTTACACTTAAAAGATCAGCAACATCAATGGTTGTAACCATACTAAGCTGCAATTGTCATTATTGGATGTCTTTGTTTTAAGATTAAGCACTTCATAAAACCTGGATGTTTAATATTAACTAGCCTTGACATATCTAGGTTGGTAAGAGGATAATATATGTACCAAACTGGGTAATTTTTATATGTACCAAACTGGGTAATTTTTGGATACAATATTCCAGTCAAGGGCAGATTATAAGGTATTAATTATGATCAGTATTAATTTTATCAAAAGACATATTTTTTGGTCTGAGTAATAAATGATTTATAGGGTTTAAACTACTAATACATCAATGTTCTGAGACATCTTGTAGACTGTGAGCTATATTTTAATGCTACCGTATAATGATAATATGCCCCTGGTAACAATGTTGGTCAATATTGTAAAGCAATATGAACTGTCAGATGGAAATAAATTAAAACTAATTGGCAGAAATGTTGACTTATAAATTCGACAATTAATGTGCAGGGCTTAGCTTTCTTAAAGACAGTGATATTCTTAATTACAAATGTATACTTATTGTAGGTGTTTAAAAGGGATTATATATGTACCAGGAAAGATTTCAAATAATTCTTTCTTATTAAAAAAACCTGTTTTGAATATATGCAACTTCTTTTAATTAGTTCCATTTACAGTATGTTACCTCGATATTCTGTTCCGATAACATGTAATGACTTTTTTCACAATTATACATATTTATTTCAGTCAAATGTTCTAATGAAAACCAGTAACTGTTGACATATTAGTACTGGTAAAACTTTATTGAATGAGCTCATTTACATTTAATGGATTCATACTTCAGTGAACCATTAGTTTAGATGGGTCAGATAATTATGATAGATTGATTTAGAGACAAGGCACTCGTATCATCCTAGAATTAATTTTTAATAAACTTTTGTAATTTATTGAACTTGTTTTTTATCAGTGAATTAATGATATTTGTTATTCTAACAGAAGTTAACATTGTATTGACATATATCAATTAATAAGTCATACTTGAATAGTGAATTATTGTTTAATTCCTTTGATGGTGATAATTTGTAGTAATTAATGGATCTTTTACCTCATAAATCAATTTAACAATTAAATTTAATTTAATTAATATCTTGACAACAACTTATTAAGCAATAGAGTGTTAATGCTCCTTTTTTCAAGCCTTAACATTCTGCAAAAGCATGACAACTCTTTTCAAGCCCAAGCCAGCAAGGGAAGAGATTTAATAATATTAAAGGGAGATAATATAGGTGGATTCTTTTATTACCAGGGTACATTTTATTAACTAAGGTATATAAGTATGATCTAAATAAACTATTAAGAGTGTGGGGCCTCCGTGTCCGAGTGGTTAAGGTCGCTGACTTGAGATCACTGGTCCCTCACCACTGTAGGTTCGATCCTCACTCGGGTCGAAATCTTTCATGTGAGGAAGCCATCCAGCTGGCTTACGGAAGGTCGGTGGTTCTACCCAGGTGCCCGCTCGTGCCTGAAATAATGCCCGGAGGGGCACCTGGGGTCTTCCTCCACCAATAAAAGCTGGAGAAAAAAATCGACGAAAAAATCTCGGCGGGACGCTCTAGGATGGCCCGACTTGAGTGTACGGTCGCCCATATGGGCTTTCCGGCGGCGACCTTAAATAAACGCATCAAAAAAAAAAACTATTAGAGTAATATATCAAACTTCATTATCCCAATCTCATTGGCCTGCTTCCCTTCCTGAATACCAGGTCTAAACCATAATCACGGCACCAAACACTTTGGCTTCATAACATATTAACCCTTTACCCCATATATACGCGAAACAACGCACTTTCGACCCCCCCCCCCCTCTTTTTTAGGCCTCAAAGAGTGAAAAAATGTCCTATTTGGGCCCCAAACACATGTTTTTTGTTTGAGAAATGTTGCTAAAAAAATTGAGCACTTTTTCGGCGCCGCCCCCCGTCCAAAAGATACATCAGGGGCTTGCCAGAATGGGGATGTGCCGCCTTCTGTTAGGGGGGTTTGAAGGGGGGCGGAGTCCCCCTCATCGCCAAGAAAATTTTGGACTTGTGAGAGGCTAAAAATGACCCCAGGTCGATCATAATGTAACGTGTAACCAACGCTGAAAAGCCTTTGACTCTATCTCAATCCCTTGAGAAGTTGCAGCACTTTGAAATAAATTTTGATGGAAAAAATCGAGGCAAAATAGTGATTTTGGGCAATTTTGAGATGCCCCCTCGTTGCCATGGTAACAGGAAATTTAAGACTGAGCATGTCGTTACAAAGGCAATGGTCCAGTCAACATTTGTGCCAAGTTTGATTAGTATTGAAGCATTTTTCATAGTTTCATAGCAGTTTGAACTTGTAACAGGAGGCTTTTCAGTGAAAACGGCCATTTTCCACAATATGCTCATGGGGGAAAGGGTTAAAAGATTAAATGAATTTTTAAAAATTATATTCCATTAAAGTTTTTTTAATGCAAAATGATTGTTAAACTGACTAAATCCTGTTTTGAAAAAAGTCTTGATTGATAGCTAGCAGTATTCATGTACATAATAAATACCAATCTAATTGGCTTCTAAGCTGTAATATTAAAAAAAATATTTTGAATTGCAAATTATTAAGCTTTAATATTTATTTTGATTTGCAAATTATTATTAATGTTTACACTACTAAAAACAACATAGGAATATGAATTTGAATACCAACACTGTACTAGCTAGTTAAGTAAATTGCTACAGTTTTTTATGTCAAATGTTTTTTTTTATTAAATTTCATTTTATCTGAAATTGGAATTTGTTAATAAAAATAAATATGAAAAAGATCAAAGTGTAAAATCCCTTTTTGTGTAGCTTTTTTTGCCTCGTAAAAGTCATTATAACGGGAAATAAGTATTCTCTGTTATTTGAAACCGGTATATCTATTGAATCAAACTATAGCTATTGAATCAAACGTGTTTCCTATTGATAATACTGCTGACAGGAAGACATTGATTTACTAAATGTTATCTGTAAATTTCTGTTTGTTTCTGTTTGTCTATTAAAAGCTGAAACATAGGGTTTGTAAATAAAAACTTTCCAAAGTCAAACAAATCTTTATACAGCTCTCCTTCCACTCAAGGAAAAAATACCTGGTCATTTCAATCATGTATTGATTTGTTTGTAGTCTTTAGTCCAGAGATTTTTGACATATTGATTCGGCTAGGGATAGTTGTTGTAAAATAATAGAAGCTCCAAGGAAATATTGTGTTAATTCATAGTGGGAATGTTTATATGTTTACAAAACAGTGTTTATCATTGATAGGATGCATTTTAAAGACAACTGTTGAACAGTTTTCATTGAATTTGATGCATTACTGTTCATTATAAGAATGATCTGGGTGTTTAGAAAAGACATTCACTAAATTTTAGAAACAATATAAGGTTTAAAATAGGAAGAACAGAAAAACACTCTTAAGAAATGAAAGAAACTGACAGTTAACGGCGATAATGAGAAAATGTGAACGAGAAATAAAGTTGTAAATATAATATTCAATAGAAGATGACAATATTCTGATATTATGCATTATAAGTCAACACAAGTAATTATATACAATACCTGAGATCTCTCTTCATATTATACTGGTGTATTAGATCTCTTGGGTGATAGCTAGTGTTTATTGAGAAATGAAAAACGATACATGCCATTGGAAGCTATAACAGTAGCAAACTTAATCTGGTTTATGTTTTGCGATTTTATAAACATGAAAGGCATTGTATAGAATAATGAAATTTGTTTCAAATTTTCAAAAGAGAATATGAAAAGAGAAGTAGAAGAATTTGCTACTAATTTTATTCTGTTTGAGGGTATATAGTGAATGTAGACTTTATTAAGTGGTGACTAAAAATATTGTATAAAGAAGATATTAACATTTTATGCAAAAAAAAAAATCATTTTATTCTTGAAGGATTTAATAATAATATTCTTGATTATAAATCTTCTGACACACATCAAAGATATTATGCTTGACACCATATTTCTGCATGTGATAAAAAAAAGGATGTGTACTTAATTCTTAAACAAAGAATTTTGTTGTGTGTCTAACTCTATATAGTTTTAACAAATCTTTAGGTGTAAGTTCTGCCTCAGAGCATGATGGATAGGGCGGGCAACTCTTTGTTATGGAAGAAATTACACGACCCCCAGTCTTTTACTCCGAGGAATTCTAATAAATGGTGAGTAATAATGTGTGTCACCATAACTGTCACATTAGAGACTTCATCTCTGGCATCACATTACATAAAGCTGCATAGATATACGATGAATAGTGTGTTTTCTATTATATGTAGCGAATTTTATTCATGCATGTATTATATAAGGGAATTTGGGTGATTGAAGCTTTATTTTGATAGTTTTTATGCAACAGGCATTAATTGATGACTCCATTCATAGACCCAAAGAGGTGATGGTAATATTTTCTTTCATTTTCAGTATTATTATAAGTATTTAAATTTACTGCCAAGATAATTAATCTTTTATTTCGTCATAAAATTGGTTTGCATCTAATATATAATTTCAAGATAAACAGTCAACACTGTAAATTTTTCAGCAGAAAATACTTTAATTGGCATTTAATGTTATACATGTAAACATAAATACAAACATTCAACTCAATGACAATAGCCTTTCAAATTTTTTTTTCTCGATAATTATTCTAGTTTTTTGAAACATATTGCAATTTTGTTAAAATCAAAGATTGATTTAAGATAGATTGTCATATACAAGTATGCTTATTTTCATCTTGAATGTTGGTTTAAATCTTGAATTGTTTATACATTTTGTTAAAATAGAATTTGCATTTATCTATTTAAAAGGTTTTTGTTAAATTTTGATGATTTGACATTGGTTTTTCTCACTGAATTGGAAAGGAGCCTAATAGCATCTTGATTTTCTGGAAAATTATCACTAAAATTGCCAATTTGGGAAGTAAAATATTTTAAGGTGATGTAAGTTCAAAATTTTTGACAACTGTAATTGATTTTGTAGAAAATTTCTACTGGGAAGAAGCCTTTTATAGGCCTTTGTTATATTAAAGGTGAAAAATCACAGATTGAATCACAGTCATGATGTTAACAGAACAAAGAAAGGATTTTTTTTTTTTACATTTTAAAAACTGTTACAACATAAGTATAGAAATTCTAGCATGAAGCATGAAATTTAAAGTACTACCAGTATTGTAAGCATGAAAGTAGCATTATGTAGACATTTGAGTATGAATTACATGTAAATTAGGAGCAGTCTGTTTTTGAAAGTTCTGTAAATTTGATCTATCTATAATTATAATGTGTGTTAACACTAACAAAATATTTTGTATCATTTTGAAATGCATTAATTAATTGCTTTGAAAATTGTTTTACAGCTTTATCTCTTTTCTTTATTAATGTATTGGTGTGATGAAATTTAAATTAATAATAATTTAATGCAGCTTTTAGCTTTTATTTTCAGTTGAAAAAAAACAAACAATTCTGTGTTGTTTCAAACTTAGTATTTTAGTAATTTTAGTAATTTTCCAGCATAATTCTTTCAATTTGACAATTATATGATATCAAACGATTTATCTAAAAATAGCATATTTAACCTTTAGAAAAGCTGAAGGCCACTTTAAGAATTAACATTTTGCCAGGCATTATTTTACTTAATATAACATAATCATATTCACACACCATACAATAATTAATATAATACAAAAATTACTTGACTCTGCTCGAGATAGACTGAATGTTTATTTTCAACTAACCTAAAAAATTGTAGTTGAACTGCTGTTACTTGTGCTTTCTTTCATGAATTGGCTAGAACAGGCTAGTTTTACCACATGAGCTTGACATTCTATATAAATAATAGAAAATATGAGTAAATATTTTAAAAATATCAGCAAATATACCCCTGTATACTATTTATTTATAGTATAAAGGGGTATATTTGCCATTATTTTTAGCTCGACTTTTCTATGAAAAGGGGAGCTATCCTACTCGCCCCGGCGTCGGCGTCGGCGTCGGCGTTGGCGTCACACCTTGGTTAAGTTTTTCGTACCACCCCACTTTATTTCAGAAGTATTACAAGTATGGCTTTGAAACTTACCATACTTGTTCACCATCATAACCTCCATCTACAGACAAGAGTACATAACTCTGTCAAGGTTTTTGACAGAATTATGGCCCTTTTTTGACTTAGAAAGTGTATTGAGCTTGGTTAAGTTTTTTGTACCACCTCACTTTATTTCAAAACCATTGGAGGTATTGCTTTGAAACTGACCATACTTGTTTACCATCACGACCTTCATCAACAGACAAGAGGACATAACTCTGTCAAGGTTTTTGACAGAATTATGCCCCTTTTTGACTTAGAAAATACATTGAATATGGGTAAAATCCACTTATTGCCTTAACCCTTTGAGATATTGCTTTGAAACTTTTAATGCTATTTCACATCATTACCCCCATCTGTACGCAAGAGAAGGTAACTCTGTCAAGGATTTGTTTTAAAAATATTGCAGACTGATAGACTTCCATGAATTGGCTTTTACCAGTAAATCATATAACTTATATTCAGTTTCGTGATGCTACACTGTGCTTACATACAGAAATTAGGAGCATTCGAAGATAGTGAGAATGAATGTGTTCAACGAGATGCCCCAATTGGTAAAAATATACTCAATGTCACGATTTCATGAACATTTAGCATGACATTAAATAATGAATTGAACTTCCTTCATGTAATTCAAATATCAGTTTACAACGCATTATCTACATAGTGGACCCACGAAAAGTAACCAGTCACCCACAGCCTGTGTGAAAGAGATCCACTTGTGACCAACTGACAACATCTAAAAAAGCTTGATAAAATTTATCTATTACTTGTATTATAAGGTAACTATAATACTTTCACATACAAAGTCAAATCTATATATTATGATGATTGTACAAAAATATACTGCTTCCTTGGCATAGATTTCTTGAAAAATTATGTTATTATGTCATTTACCAAGGTGTTCTGAGTGACGTAAAAATACCTTATTCTCTCAAAGTGGGTTTAATACTATTAAATTTATTTAAGGCTCAACTCAGTTTTTTTTTCTTTCTTACCAGCCCTCTTTTGACTTAAACATTTCAAACTTTGCTGCAGTGTTCAAGGGTATCACACAATTCAGTAAAATAATTCTTCACTAAATATCTTAATGCTCATGGCCATTGTTCACTTTAAAAATACAGAGATTCTTGTATTGCCTTTTACTGCAAAAACTTTTTTTATTGGCAAGCAATAAAAAAGTCGAGCGCGCTGTCTTACGGACAGCTCTTGTTTAATTATTTCCTTACATTTAGTTATAGAATGTAAAGCTCCTGTGGTTTTACATACTAGTTTTATACAATCATGTTGAAGTTTTGTAAATGGCTAATTTAATTGAGTTTCACCTAAATTAATACATGTACTAATAATTGTGTACGTTATAATAAAGAATTACTTCCAGCAATAATTGATTTAGATTTTTTGCTTCCTGTGTCTTGTTTATTGTTTTCATGAATATAATAGGATGTAATATAGTGGTGACAAAACTAGGTCAATTCATAAATGACATCATTACTTTGTTTGGTATATTATGATATCAAATTTGTGTTAAGTCAGTTACATCAAGTTAAGGTTACTATATGTGACTTTTTGCAATATGAACAGTGTGAACCACTGTGACATCAAGATATATTGATGTTATTGAAATCAGTTTAAAATTTAGGCTATTAAAGTGTATAAAGCTATATATCTATTGCAAAAATTATTGTTTGAATTAAAAAAAAATATACTTCCAAAATGCTTGAAATAAATCCTTAAATGCAAGTAGTGCATGCACAAAATCAATGTTGCATTAAACGGAATTAAAACTTACTTAAAATAGCAAAATAATATTTTGTTCTGGAATATTTTATTCTGTTTACGCACATTATTCATGTGTATAAAATAACAGAGACATTCTAATTGTTAATTACAACTTTCTTGAGCATCAACCATATTATAATGTCATCAGTATTTCTAGAGTTATGCCCCTTTTCCATATAAAAATAATGAAAATATGAGGTATAATTTAAAATTTGAATATCTTTAGCATTCACAATCATAAAGTTATTTCTTCATATTGAGAAGTGAACTGAGTTAAACAGCCATAAGTTATGGCCAATAACATGTTTAAGTTGTTACTCTTAGAGGAAGAGCTTTAACACTGCATTCTATCCTCTTGTTAAATACTTGTGTTTTGTCAAGACCAATTAACTCAACAATATTAATGGAGGTATATGATAACTTTAAACTTCAAAGATGCATAGATCTTATCAAGAAGAATTGCAAATAGTGCCCACTGCCAAAGAACCATGAGTCTTTTTTGCAGTATTTTAGAGTTATTGGCCATTGTATTTAATTTGACACTTAATTGGTTTTTGTCCTCCATCTTCATAACCAGCTTTAAAGGGAGACACAGGCAAAATTTTCATGTCTTAGTTTTGGATTTTTCATTCATTATTCTGTTAATGCCCCCAAAATAAATACATTAGACAGTCAAAAGAACAAAACTTTTCTCAGTATGAAAAATAAAATGGTGGTTTCCTAACTTGACCCGCGTGGGTCAGGTTAGAGCACTAGGATTTCACAAAAGTTGTCACGGTGAACTCTGGAAACGTTAAAGTACATGTCAAATGAATTATTTTAGACTTGTTTCAATCCTACAATATCCACAATATCTTTTATTGTAACTTCAAGGGCTTATTCAAGTGACATGACTTGTTTTAAAACTATTCGGTGATTTTATTGGCGTCTAAATTTTGTTCAATAAAATAGATCTGTTTACGCTTCAAACCCAAAATATGTAGAATTTAAACAGAAATTTATGCTGGAACTTTAAGAAATGTCATTTTAGCGTGATTTGAGTACATAAGATCATTTTGATAGTTTTGTCATTATTTTGCCTGAATATCCCTTTAATGTGTAAGTTAATTGTAATGAATCAATAAACCTAATGCACAATACATGTAAACTGTTTTGTTCATCTAGGATCTGAACATTCAAAATAAAGAAAACATTGAGCTGCACTGGAATGGGCATCCAGTAATCAAGTTCTGCAACTAGGGTCAATGAGAACTTCTTGTTTTTAGCTCACCTTGCACAAAGTGCAGGTGAGCTTTTAGGATGGCCAACCAAATGGCGTCCGTCGTCTGTCGTCCGTCCACATTTTAAATATTCTAAGGACATCTTCTATGATACCGCAAGTCCAATGTTAATGAAACTTGGCAGGAATACTCTTTGTATGAAGCTCTATCAAGATTGTTCAAAAAATTCCATTTCATGCAGAACTCTGGTTGCCATGGCAACCGAAAGTAAAATCTTTAAATATCTTCTTTTAAAGAACCGTAAGAGCTAGAGCTTAGATATTTGGCATGAAACATCTTCTAATGAGTGTCTACCAAGTTTGTTCAAATAAAAGCCCTAGGGTCAAAATTGGCCCCGCCCCAGGGGGTCATTGATTTTCCCTATATGCATATAGTAAAAACTTAAAAATCTTCTTTTAAAGAACCCAAAGAGCTAGAGCTAAGATATTTGGCATGAAACATCTTCTAGTGAGTGTCTACCAAGTTTGTTCAAATAAAAGCCCTGGGGTCAAAATTGGCCCTGCCCCAGGGGGTCATTGATTTTCCCTATATGCATATAGTAAAAACTTAAAAAATCTTCTTTTAAAGAACTGTAAAAGCTAGAGCTTAGATATTTGGCATGAAACATCTTCTAGTGAATGTCTACCAAGTTTGTTCAAATAAAAGCCCTGGGGTCAAAATTGGTCCTGCCCCAGGGGGTCATTGATTTTCCCTATATGCATATAGTAAAAACTTAAAAAATCTTCTTTTAAAGAACCCAAAGAGCTAGAGCTAAGATATTTAGCATGAAACATCTTCTAATGAGTGTCTACCAAGTTTGTTCAAATAAAAGCCCTGAGGTCAAAATTGGCCCTGCCCCAGGGGGTCATAGATTTTCCCTATATGCATATAGTAAAAACTTAAAAAATCTTCTTTTAAAGAACCCAAAGAGCTAGAGCTAAGATATTTGACATGAAATATCTTCTAGTGAGTGTCTACCAAGTTTGTTCAAATAAAAGCCCTGGGGTCAAAATTGGCCCCGCCCTGGGGGGTCATTGATTTTCCCTATATGCATATAGTAAAAACTTAAAAAATCTTCTTTTAAAGAACCGTAAGAGCTAGAGCTTAGATATTTGGCATGAAACATCTTCTAGTGAATGTCTACCAAGTTTGTTCAAATAAAAGCCCTGGGGTCAAAATTGGCCCCGTCCCAGGGGGTCATTGATTTTCCCTATATGCATATAGTAAAAACTTAAAAAATCTTCTTTTAAAGAACCCAAAGAGCTAGAGCTAAGATATTTAGCATGAAACATCTTCTAATGAGTGTCTACCAAGTTTGTTCAAATAAAAGCCCTGGGGTCAAAATTGGCCCTGCCCCAGGGGGTCATTGATTTTCCCTATATGCATATAGTAAAAACTTAAAAAATCTTCTTTTAAAGAACTCAAAGAGCTAGAGCTAAGATATTTAGCATGAAACATGTTCTAATGGGTGTCTACCAAGTCTGTTCAAATAAAAGCCCTGGGGTCAAAACTGGCCCTGCCCTGGGGGTCATTGATTTTCCTTATATGTGTATAGCAAAAACTTAAAAATCTTCTTTGAAAAAACCCAAATAGCTTGAGTTTAAATATTATACATGAAACATCTTTAAGTAAATATCTACAAAGTTTGTTCAAATAAAAGCCCGGGGTCGAAACTGGCCCTGCCCCAGGGGTGTCATTGTTTTTAACTATATGTGTATAGTAAAAACTTAAAAATCTTCTTTTAAAAAACCCAATGAGCTAGAACTTAGATGTTTAGCATGAAACATCTTCTTATGGGTGTCTACCAAGTCTGTTCAAATAAAAGCTCTTGGGTAAAAATTGACCCGGGGGGGGGGGGGCTATATACAGGTGAGCGACCTCAGGGCCATCATGGCCCTCTTGTTTACTCAATGTCAGATGCATTGTAAAAGTTGTTTATTATAGGGCACACACACATTGTTTAACATTGTATTAACTTGAGTGAAAGTGCTTTAATATGTTTGCTTTAAGTAACATGAAATAATCCGCTGTAATAGCAAGGTCAATACTTCAGTACTTAAATTAAATCACTTTACACTTGAAAAAGAGACTTATTAGACTTTGGGATATTCATTTTGTATGAAACTGAATCATTTTTCTCAACATTTTAGGTAATATTTGAAAGAGTATTTCTACTGGAACAATTAAGCTTTAAACATAATTGAGCCGCATCACGACAAAACCAACATAATGGGTTTGCGACCAGCATGGATCCAGACCAGCCTGCGCATCTGCGCAGTCTGATCAGGATCCATGCTGTTCGCTTACCACTTCTATTACAAGCAGAGAAAATCAGATAGCGTACAGCATGGATCCTGATCAGACTGAGCGGATGCGCAGGCTGGTCTGGATCCATGCTGGTCGCAAACCCATTATGTTGGTTTTGTCTAGACACGGCTCATATATAGTTATAATGCAAAATATTTGTTTTTATGCCCCCGCCATGTAATGGCCGGGGCATATAGTGTTACCCTGTTCCGTCCTTCCGTCATTCCGTCCTTCCGTCCTTCCGTCATTCTGTCCTTCCATCATTCTGTCATTCCGTCATCATCAGTTTCCGTTCATTATCTTAGTAACGGTTGCACATATTCAACTCAAATTTGGCATATGGATATGTCATGAGAAAATACAGGTCAAGTTCGAATTTGGTCATGGTTCGATGATTTTTGGCAGAGTTATGCCCCTTTTACTTTGAAAATAATATGAAATTTTCAGTTTCCGTTCATTATCTCCCCAACGGTACAACACATTCAAATCAAATTTGACATATGGATATGTCATGAGAAAATACAGGTCAAGTTCGAATTTGGTCATGGTTCGATGATTTTTGGCAGAGTTATGCCCCTTTTACTTTGAAAATAATATGAAATTTTCAGTTTCCGTTCATAATCTCCCCAACGGTACAACACATTCAACTCAAATTTGACATATGGATATGTCATGAGAAAATACAGGTCAAGTTTGAATTTGGTCATGGTTTGATGATTTTTGGCAGAGTTATGCCCCTTTTACTTTGAAAATAATATGAAATTTTCAGTTTCCGTTCATAATCTCCCCAATGGTAAAACACATTCAACTCAAATTTGACATATGGATATGTCATGAGAAAATACAGGTCAAATTCGAATTTGATCATGGTTCGATGATTTTTGGCAGAGTTATGCTCCTTTTACTTTGAAAATGATATGAAATTTTCAGTTTCTGTTTATTATCTCCCCAACAGTACAACACATTCAACTCAAATTTGACATATGGATATGTTATTGGAATGCCCAGGCAAAGTTCGAATTTGGTCATGGTTCAATAATGTTTAGCAGAGTAATGCCCCTTTCACTTTGAAAATAATATAAAATTTACAGTTTCTGTTCATTATCTACCCAACAGTGTTACATATTCAACTCAAATTTGACACATTGGTATGTCAAAGGAATGGGCAGGTCAAGTTGGAATTTGGTCATGGTTCGATGATTTTTTGGCAGCGTTATGTCCCTTTCACTTTTAAAATAATATAGATATACTTAGGAAAAAGCATCTTTTTTAAGTTTGAATTTGGTCATGGTTCAATGATTTTGAACAAAGTTATCTGTCTTGAATGTTGGAAAAAATCTTAAACTTTCAGTTTCAGCACTCATACTTTTGTGGACGTGTATGTAGCCATTATTTTGGCTACAAATATGAAATATGCTATTTTCAAAAGGTTAAGACTGAATAATTTCAGTGCCTTGAACATTGTATGAAAATGGTTTGTGTAAACGTTGAAAAGTTTTAAGGGCTTTGAACTTAAAATGAAAACAATAATTTGTGCAAACAAATTTGGAACTAAATATTATAACATCTGAAATTTTGGCTGCATGCGGGGGCATCCGTGGCATGATGACACATTTCTAGTTATAGAATATATTTTTAAGTTTAACCCAGAGTCTGTTTTGCAGAGTTAACTCTGAATTATTATGATGTCATTTATAGATAAGAATAAATATATAGTACATACAGGGTGAGTTCAGTTTAAGATATAACTGAATTGAACTGAAAGGTGTTTGGCACGTTGATTGGTCACGTAACCCCCCTCCCTTTTACCCACTCTACAATATAACCCTCCTACCTCTCCAAAAACAATGTAAACTGCAGTATTTTTCATTTCGATTATGTTTTAATAAAATTTTGATATATGCTTTTAATTCAATTTCCTTCATTCCCTGCAAAATAATAAAAAATGATACAGAATTGCTATATATTTTAAAGTAAAGATATGGTTTTGGCAAAACAATGTGTTACAAACTTCAAAGCAATACCTTGGGTCAAAACCACCTCACATGCTGGAGCTGAGATATGCATAGTCTAATAGACATAATTAATGGTGGCTGAAATTCTTATGCCTCAGCCATTAAAGGAAACCCTTCAGCCACAAGGAGAAATTAAAGCTGTACAAAGCAGTATTTAATTTTATTACTTATTTTTATTAGCTCGACTATTCGCAGAATAATCGAGCTAATGCAGTCACCCATTTGTCGGCGTCGGCGTCGGCGTCCCTGTGGTTAAGTTTTTGTATGTAAGCTGGTATCTCCATAACTACTGAAGGGAATGGATTGAAACTTCACACACTTGTTCTCTGTGATTATCTAAGATGATAGGCACAAGTCCCATAACTCTGAGTTGCTTTTTTTCATAATTATGCCCCTTTTTCGACTTAGAAATTCTTGGTTAAGTTTTTGTATGTAAGCTGGTATCTCCATAACTACTGAAGGGAATGGATTGAAACTTCACACACTTGTTCTCTGTGATTATCTAAGATGATTGGTACAAGTCTCATAACTCTGATTTGCTTTTTTACATAATTATGCCCCTTTTTCGACTTAGAAATTCTTGGTTAAGTTTTTGCGTGTAAGCTGGTATCTCCATAACTACTGATGGGAATGGATTGAAACTTCACACACTTGTTCTCTGTGATTATCTAAGATGATTGGCACAAGTCCCATAACTCTGATTTGCTTTTTTACATAATAATGCCCCTTTTTCGACTTAGAAATTCTTGGTTCAGTTTTTGTGTGTAAGCTTGTATATCCATTACTACTGAAGGAATGTATTGAAACTTGAAGGGTTTGTACCTTTTCGGACAATTTTATGTATTCATATAGGTAAGCATTATTATACTCAATGAAACACCCTTGTGACAAATTTTCGAATAGTCGAGCGTTACTGTCCTCCGACAGTTCTTGTTGAAATATACATTTTAACTTGAAACTTTTACTTTTTAGCTTAAAATGATTACATTTTAACTTCTATGAACTAGAACCTAACAATTGCCTTATTACCTCAATTTACCTTATTGAAACTCATTAAAAATTCATTTGAAGTATAGCTACATGATTTGATCAAGGAGCACAGTAAATTGTAGCACCTGTATTATTATTAATAGTTTTCAAATAATCGGGGAGAGGCACTTATAATAATTGGAATTATATATACTTTTTCTGATTAATATTTTACAGGTAAGGTCTTTTTGGATGAATATATTGAATCTTTTATTGACCTTTGACAAATAAGTGACAGTTTTGTACAATATTTTCAGATCTGAATAAAAATCATTTTCTAATTTTAAATCAAAACTTTTAAAATCATATTATGAACAGAACTGAAAAAATAGACACATCTATACATGTATTATGTTGAATATATGAAATGATATATGACTGTATAAATATAAGAATTTAATTCAGATTTGTCTTCTTTGAGGAAATCCTAATATTAGGCAGTTATATTTCATAATATTTTTGCAGTATAAAAAGAAGTATGAGAAAATAAAAACTTTTATTACAATATAGTCACTGGTTGGTAATTCAGTTTGCAATTTTTGTTTTATATAAATAGACAATATTTAGTTGGTATTTAGAATTTGCTCTTTATGTCAATTTAGCTCTTAGACCAGGTTTTAACCACTAAGGTCACAGGCCACATTAGTCAGTTGTACTACTTTGATATATATTTAAAGGAGCTCAGGACTGTGAGGTTCAAAAGCCAAAAGTCCTAAAATTTAAGAAAATCTTACATACATCAACTCAAAGTGGTAAAACATAAAAAGATAAGAAATTTATCAAAATTTGAATTGAATATCAATATCTTGAGTGTGAATTTTAGCCCAGTTTTAGTAAAATTAACCCCATCTGGTGCAATTTTTAGTCTGATTTTAATAAAAATGTTTCAACACCTTATGCTTTTAGGTCACATTGCACAATAAAATTGACTATAATGGAATAAAGGAGTTTGAAAATGATCTGAAATGTTTGCAGACAAATTTCTTTTTAAAGACCATAAAAATCTTGAATAAAAAATTACAGCCCTGTCAGGTAAAAAAATATCAGTGGAGACCCTGTAAAACTCTGATTATATATAATACCAAGGTAAAAATAATAATGTTGATCATATTTTAATGACAAATAATAAGTTTTGCTATTATAAATTTATTCCTAAAACAATAAAGCAGCCCTATAAGGTACTGTGACGCTGCATATGTCTAAGGATCACTTTTTTATCTGTGATTATAAAGATGATAAAAAAAAAACCTGATCTGCTGACCTACATGTTGTCAACAAATTCTATTATGTATCAAAAGTTAAGGAGAAGGTAAGCACCAAAAATATTCACAGTGCAGATTTAAGAGTCTTCAAAAAGAAAAAGATTTTTTTCTTCAACATTTTTCATAAGATATGAAGATCACTTAAATTGATCATTTAAAAACTTGTTAAAATATCTACAGTTTATATTACGACTGGCCTATAATAACCTCAACGTATTTATCGAACTGGCATGAATCCAAAGTCAACAAGTTAAAGAAAATATATTCAATAAAATTTTCCTTCCTTAAAACTATATTGATATGTCTGTTTCAAATTGCTATATTATCTCTTATTCAGAGACTCAGAGCCCTGATTTACATAAGTGTGTTGTCACTTTATTGCTCTAACTTTCCATTTAACAACTTGCCCAAATTAAGACTGTAAGGCCGTATTTTAAGATAAAATTTTACCTTGCATATATTGATATTGACAGCTTTTATGATTTATCTTATTGTTATTATTTATGAAAAGTTTAAACAGTTAGAGTGCTGAGATTAGTTCATTTTGTAAAGTATTCAGAAAGCATTGACTTTCAAAGCTGTGCTGTAACACTGGGCTCTTAGAATGATCCCCTTATGTATACTTATATGTAAATTGATTCAAACCTTAGTTGCAAAATAATGTTAGAAAAAAAAGTATAAAAAAAGTGTCCAATTTTATTTGAAGTTGTGATTTTATTTCCAGTAAGAATCATCAAAACCTCAAATTTTATTATCCATGTGTTGTCTTATTTTTATTGACATAATTATTCACTGCATTGTTTTTAAAGCAATTATTAAGTTGATATAATATTCATAGGACATTGAAAATTACTCAACTTAGCAAATCAAATGACTGTTTTACATCTTCATATGAAATAGTAGATTTTGTTAATCATTCATTATCAAGCTCCACTTTTCAAAGAAAAACGTGGAGCTATTGCCATGACCCTCTTGTCTGTGTCGGCATTCAGGTGTCAGTGTCAGAGTAGTTTAACCTTTTCCATTTTCTCAGAAACTATAAAAGCTACATCACTGTGGTATTCTATTCAGTCTTGGCATACATGTTTATTTTCATGAAAGGACACCATTTTAAAAGGGCAGATGATCCAAAAATTAATTTTTGCAAAGGGATGTCCCTATTTCAACTAAGACTTTTATTTAGCCTTTGGTTTACCTTTTTGTTAAAGTCGTAACTATCAAAATTTATAATTCACTTCAAACTTGATATACATGTTCACTATCAAAATATAACAACATTTCAGAAGGGCAGATAAATGTAAAATTTATTTTCTCAAAAACCATTGACTTCAAACTTGAAATATCTGGTGACTATCAAGGGCAGGCCAGTCTGATAAGCCCATTCGCTGGGTTATGCCTCCTTTTCTTTGTTGCTTTTATTTACTATCAAGCACTGAGAAGAGTGTAAAGAAACGAAAGAATAGCTGTTCTTACTGACACCCACTGGGTGGTACAGCTGCTGCATCTACATCAAATCTTGGTTAAGTTTTTATGTATAGTTAAATATGTTTTCACTGACCCCTTATGATATCATCCACATATTCACTTGGTCAATGAAATGTTATATTTGTTTATGATCATTTGTTGTTACTAAGTTATATGATCAGTGTCTATTCTAGGATTCGAAAAATAGGGGGGATTTGTTATCGAAAAGTGAGAATTTATTACATTTGATGATCTGTTTCCTTCTTTCTCTATGTAAAACTCTGAGATCTATTTACCTACAAAGTTTCTTGTTGATACCTGTTATGGTTTCCGAGTTATGTCCCTGACAAAGTTTAAAATGTAAAAATGAATAAAGGGCAATAACTCCAAAATAATGTTAGGAAGAGTAACATTTCTTGTGCACTGCACATCTACCTATTGAGGTCTATCTACCTACAAAGTTTCATGTTAAAATCTCTTATAATGATAGGTTCTTTTGCATTGCACTTCTACCCAATGAGGTCTATCGACCTACAAAGATTCATGTTGATATCTCTGATAATTTTAGAGTAACATCCCGGACAAAGTTTAAAGTGCTAAAATAATTAAAAAGCAATAACTCCAAAATTTGGGAAAGCAGAGTTACGGTTCTTACGCACTGCACATCAGTTCTATTCATTGAGATCTATCTACCTACAAAGTTTCATGTTGATATCTCTTATAATTATCGAGTTATGTCTCGAACAAGATTTTTCTAAAAGGGGAGATAATTCAAAAACGGGGCTGTGCCTCAATGTCCTCTACCACTGTGTGAAGTTTAAACAAATTATCTCCAAGGGTTTTTAAGTTATGCTTCGGACAAGACAACGGATGTTCTAACAGGAGAGTAATAATGTGGCTACTCTATTGTTCTCTCTATTGTTCTTTTTAGCCACACAAAAGAAAATAGCCACATAAAAGCATTAAGAAAGAGAAAGAACAGTTACCTATTGTCCCTCTATCCACATAATTACTGTCCTGTGAGTGCGGATGGACAGAAGGACAGACAGACGGACAAGGTGGCGACTATTTTTTCTTCCTTTGGGAAGCATAAAAATACCTGCCTTTTCTGCATGACTCACTCACTCACACAGTAGAAATATGGTGATATACTGCAAAATCAGTCATTTAAATGGCACATAACGTAAATTTCTTTTCTTAAAATCTTAGTACATATTTCTCTAGTTTTATTTTCTTGAAATATTTTGGCTCATCTACAGGCTTGCAGCTTTAAACTGCAATTCGTCCTCTAAGTGCTTAACTGGTTAACTCCTATTAGATTTAGAAGGTTTTAATCTGTAACTGCAATAAGGTGACGGTATTTTCTTTTGAGATCGACTTTCTTCTAAATATTTAATTTTGGTCAAAAAATTTATGTATTGATCAGCAGAAGTTCACCATGCTTTAGTTTTAAATGTTAGTGTCTGTCAGTGTCTGTTTCTTTAGAATATTTCTGTCAGATAATATTAAACGTTTGTAGAGTAATTAGTTCAATTAGTAGAACAGAGGTAAATTTTACTTGTAATACATGATTGCATAAAATATTTTGTCTTGTCAATATTGCCTTCAGACAGTTTTCTTAACTGAGTTAATAGTACTAAATACCATTAAATTAGTGCAGTAAGGAGTTAATGCCAATTAAAAATTTAACAGCAGTTAACCCGTTACAGCACTAAGGTGACGATAATAAACCCTAATATAAAAGAGAAATTTGTTTCAATCTTTTTTTTATGAAATATTATTACCCATTCTCAGGTCATATTGTTATTGATTCTGGCTATATTTCTTGTTAGCTTTTACAATCAATACGTATTTCAAATGACAATGTTTGTTAATTCCGTTTGTTGACGTGACTGTTGTTCCTAGAAACGATAAAACCACATCGAACAGTGTATATGATAATGTGTTCCGAAGTCAGGACCATGACGATAAAATCAATCTTTATTAAAGAGCAGACGGGAAAACCTTAAAGTGAATGAGCTGGCCATTCATCTATATTTCTCTTTGACTATAATGGGATTAGTTTTTATATTGAAAATACAGGATTCTTTGTGAAGCTTTTCTGAAACAAGAAAAAGCAATTTATAAGTTTATATAAATCCTTTGTTGCTTCATTGTTCAATATAAATTAATTATTTGAAGCTTAAAGATCGTAAAAATATCTGACAACAGATACCCATAATTAAATGATAATTTCCAATTTATGAAAGAAATTACTGGTTTTATAAAGAAAAAGATATGTTTTGTGACCTTTTATGATATACATGTATTATAATCAAGGTTATGATATAAGTTTCAACAGTCATCTGAAATAGTATAAATAGTGCTCAAAGTACTAGTAATTGCACATATTTGAATTTTGAAATTTACTTTTTACTTGTAAATCCTGCTTAGGTGATATTTGACGAAATGATTATGAAGTAATAAAATTACTTGCATGTCATGGGTACCTCAGAAGAGTTAAAATAAAGTTTAAATGCAGCATAGACAGTTTTAAAGTAACTGTTTAACAAACCCTACAAATTGTGCAATAAAAATATGTTGTGTGAATTAACATACAGAATTAAGCATAATTATAAACATCAAATTGCCATTAAAATTACATAATAGTGATAGTTCTTACAGTAACTTCATCCTTAATTTTTATTACCTTAAAGGCATATAACATGATTATTTCTTTATATTTGCAGGCCACAAATGCAGAACCAATTTCCGTCAAAATATGAGCAGCTCCCGGGCATAGGTGGGGAGACACCGCGAGCACATAATGACAACCAGCTTGCGCTGAGAAGCGGCAGAAAGAGCAGCCCTGGTAACGCGCGTGGCAGAGAAACCATGGATAATGACACTGAAGAGCGCGTGAGGCAGCTTGAAATGCGCCTAGGGGTTTCAGAAAAATCTAATCGCGCTTTATTGGAAGAAGTTTTACGGTTACAGAATGACTTACGTAATACTTCGAAACGAAGTGAAGACGTTCTGCGCGAGGAACGAGATTCTAGACAACAGTTGTCAGAAGCAATTAAAATAAGCAATGAACTTATCTCGCAACTTAGTATGCGAATTAAAGAGACTGAAGATAAGATTGAAGATGAGAAGGAGTCGCTAAATGCTTTGTTCAGTCATACAAAAAATGTGGAGAAAAGTGTTGTACATAGTCAACAAGAAATACAAAACAGAAGAGATGCTCAACAGTTGAAGTAAGTATTAACTTGTTATATTTGAGTATATTATTCCATGTCGGCCATATCTGGAAATTTTGTTATGTTTCTGGAATCATTTGAGTTGACTTATACCTTGCAATTACAACTTAACTGTCCATAAACTGGCTCAAATCTTGTCTGCAACATTTTTGCAGCTTTGGGCATTCTTTAGGGATTCTTTTTTTTCTCTACTATATTGTACTTGGCATGTAATTTAAAGTAGTAAATTTTTGCATTAAGGACAAGAGTTGGAAGCAGAATTAATGATGCATACCAAAAAGGCAGCAACACTATGGCCTCCCATGCCATGACGTGTCTCGCATCTTTTTGATTTTGCTGAATGCAGAACCAAAATTTTTAAAGTGAAGACTACTCACAATGTTTTCTGTATGACAAGTTCATTATTAAATAAACTAAATGTGGGATCCTATCTTTATGTCATACCAGAATTGTCAATAATTTATCATGCAATCAATTTAAATATAACTTTTCCTTCCTGCTTTCATTTCTGCATAAACAATTTATTGATATATTGTCAATATTTATCAGCTGATATCAACATGTCAATTAACCATAACTGAATTAATCACCAATCAATATCAACTATCGCATATATGATAATATACCTTTTCTGCATTTAAAATAGACAATCATATACACTGAATATATTTAGCATATGTCTTATCATTTTGAATTTCATAAATATTCAAATACCTACTTCTGTCTTTGAACTTTGAAGTAATTATGTTTTTTGCTCAGAGAAACTGACGGCTTGCATTTCTGGTAGCAGTTGAATGTGAGAAGCTTTTATTCAGTGCTAATGCATGTAAAACACCTCGGATAAAGGCAAAATACACCTAAAGTACATGTAGACAATCATTGATGAAAGCATATCTGGCCAAGAGGTTAAGGTCATTGACTTAAAACCTTTTGCCCCTTACCGCTGTGGGTTTAAATCCTATGTTGGCGCAATGTAAAACCCAAACTCCCACCCCCACCCCCGCCTCCAAAAAAAAATGAAAGCATATTGTCTTGCATACAGAAATTGAAGTTTTGAGACATATTTATCACTTTCAATTTCATAGAAATATTATGTCTTTGATATTCACAAACTGTTGCCATGAAATGATTATTTTCTAAATTCAAACACTGTATTGGTTATAGGTCTAAAATTATTAGAAACTTCTGTTCTGCCTTCAGTTGTTTTAAATATATATAAATAGATTCATTATTAACAATTCTTTGATAACTGAATATCATTTTCATCAACCAGAGAAGTCTAATAATTTTGATTTAACTTTCAAAGACTTCAGGAGTTAAGATCAGAGCTGAACGAGACAAAATCATCACGAAACACGTTAGAGCAAGCCACGTACACGTTGTCGGAGGAGTTGAGGTCATTGAAGAGCCGTATGGAGAACCAGCAGGCCGAGTTTACACACATGATATCCGACGTCCGTAACCGGGCACGAAAACTCGAGGAGGAGAATAGAATTCATGTAAGATTGATACTGTTTGAATACAGTAACAGGATGATGATAAAAAAAATCTAGGCTTAAATCAAGAGATTTTGTCATAAAAATTTCAGAATTTAAAGTTAATTGTTGAAGAAAATATAGAAAAAATAGCACATACACAATAAGCTTTGGAAACCCAACAGACCTACATTTAATTTGATTTTCATTTTCTTCACTAAGCAAATTTCAATGTACTTCTTAGAGACAAATGTAACAGTGATTTTTTTCTCTAATAATTATGTGGTCAACAAACGGGTTATGAGCTTAGTCTATAAAGCAGACTTGTCTTAGCTCAGTAGCAGAATGTAAGGCATACAAGCAGATTAGCAAGATGTGATCGTAGTTACATGTTTTTTTTGACAATTTGACAACAGTACATTAATTTTGTATTTCTGATGTCATTTTCCTCTACTGCCTTTTCAAATAATTTTTATTAAAAAGTTGGCATTATTTGAAAAACTCAGAAACAGTTAAACTGATACAGAAGTCAGGAACATTTGTAACTGCATGTACCAGAGTCTTTAGTATAATTATGTAGGATATTACAAAAAAAAAAAAAACACCCAAAAACAACAGTCAGGTGGTAATTATAAAAGACTGCATTTTAGACAATTTTTATCTGAAGGAAAGGGATGTTTCCAAACAGATAATGTTTCTTTCTTTCTTTCTTTCTTTCTTTCTTTCTTTCTTTCTTTCTTTCTTTCTTTCTTTCTTTCTTTCTTTCTTTCTTTCTTCTTTCTTTCTTTCTTTTATAATTTGAAAGTAATTAATTTTACTTGTCACATTGATATATGATTTCATATTTTACCAGTTCAGACATGTAAGTGTATGGCACATTTTGAAGTTCAGGGTCAAGTTTGTGTTTCTTCTACATTTCCTCTTATCCTTAACCTGCCAGAACAGAAAGTGATTTGCCTTTTGCCACCTGAGCACAATAGTGCTTGGCTCAATTGGCACATCCTGTCACCTCATTGCAATAATAGGTTAACTTCTATTAAATTATATTAGGAGTTAACCTTATACTGCACTTAATACAGGAGACGAAATTTTTATTTTATGCATTCTTACCAGGCACTATCAACTTAAGAATATTTTCATCTTGATATGATATCCCAAAAAGTGAAAATGGATTACATAGTTCCAGAAAAAGAAAGCAGGATAAGAGTGAAGGGGTGTTAAGGTTTATTTACTATGTGCACTAAGAGACATTATTATACATGTATTCTGCAGGGTAAACACTATAAATCTTTTTAGCAAACAATCTGGATTTAATTTAGAGCATTATGTTGTCTGAATTTCAAATGCTAAAAAAAATTGTATGTCACACCTGAAGATTTTTATAAAATTTAAAGGCATCACATATAATCATAATTCAGTCTGCACTTGATAAAACTGTTAAACTTGGTTTTATTTCAACAAAAATAAGTCAACTTAAGTTTCTGTAAAAGTTCATAAAGTTACTGGAAAATAAATGTTTGAGCAATCTATTTGCACACACATTATTTTGTTTACACAGGTTTTCTCTCCAGTTACTGATGTAAAGTAATAAATAAGCAGCAATTTTGTGTTTTAATCTAAGCATTTATCACCCAATGACATTTAAATTTATTGAAAGTCTACATGCAATTACTTAATTATTTCAAGTACTAATTATTGGCAACTGCTTATGGTACACCAACCATGTTTTGGAATGAGTTCTATGATTTCAATAATATGAGAGAAGTATGACTAGGTTTTTAGCTTTTTTTTGCTCCAATACCTGAGATTGTGACAGTAAAAATGCATGGCAAAGATTTACTTTTTTGAGGCCCCAACTGAGTAACGGCCCGTTTATTTCCCCATTGTAGGTATGAGGGGGTCAGGGTCATCCCCATCATATCTTACAATATTTGTATGTATGTACAAAATTTTCTATATAAATTTAATTAATATTAATTTCTATATAATTTTTTTTCTCAATAATCAAGTAATTGTATTATTATTTTATCAAGTTTTTCAATAAATGCAAAGTTGCCATATAATAATAATACTTTCTGTGTGACTTAAAACCACACCCCCACCCCAAACAAATAAGAAACATGTCTAATGGCCTCATTTTAGAACCAAATCTTCAATGCAACAGATTCTACTATGTTCGTGCAGCACATGTTGACAGTAATTTGAAATCAAATTTCCTTATACATGTAATGTGTATCCCTATATTAAAAGTAGGCAGTTTCAAATTCAAAGCAGCAGAACAATTTTCCATTACATAGATTTACAATATGGTAATGGTTTGGGTCAATCTCCTAAGCAGTGATCTCCCCTTATCAGTACAGAGATCTCTGCCATCACAAACATTGAAATATCAATATTTGGATATTTATATTTTTTAGCTTTTTAATTCATTTTTCATTATTTTGTATACTTTTGATAATTTTTTGATAAAATATAACGGACGTAGGTACAAAAAGTTAAAAATAAAACAGAAAGAGAAAAATGACATTAGATTTTCTATGAAACGGTCGATATTAACATTTGAATTTCGACGTTACGTCATGTGACTTTCATCATCATGTGACGTCTGTGAAGGCAGTGATTACAATTCTTCCAAGGGAGGTTATCAGTGTGAGGAGTTTGGGTTTGGGTATGATGCAAATAGGTGATGGTGACACTGTATGATTTAATATTACAATACTGCACATTTGTAACATCGCTTTTCATTAGATTATCATGACATTTATAATATAAATTATATTAGATACTATATTATAGTTTAATATACAGGGCTGCTGCCAATTTTTGAAGAAATCTCTTTTTTTTCTCTGAAGAGGAAGTTTGGTCACTGTGTTATAAATTTGTTATAAAGATTCTAAAATGACAGGTTATATGGCCATATGTAAACAGTTGTTTGCAATATAACCTGGGCTGCTATATATAATGTATATATACCATATAACCTGTCTATAACTACTAATTATTTATTTATTGATTTTCAGTGCTTGTTGACAATTTTCCTATTTCAATCAATCATCTAGAAATTGCAATATAATGTTTTCATTATAATTATAGATTCAACAAAATTATTAAAACATTTTGTCTCTATACTTTTTTCATCCCATCACAGGAGGTAACTGTTTAATTATGGATGATTTCAAAATGCTTTTATCTCACCTAACACAACAAATGAGCCGCATCATGACAAAACCAACATAATGGGTTTGCGACCAGCATGGATCCAGACCAGCCTGCGCATCCGCGCAGTCTGATCAGGATCCATGCTGTCCGCTTACAAACCCTATAGCAAGTAGAGAAACTGATAGCGAACAGCATGGATCCTGATCAGACTGCGCGGATGCGCAGGCTGGTCTGGATCCATTCTGGTCGCAAACCCATTATGTTTGTTTAGTCGTGAAGTGGCTCAAATGATTTTATTAACTGTTGATGTAAAGGATGCTGGGATTGATTCTAAGTGATACATCAGCTATGATACATACTGATTGCATATTGTGATTGTGAAAGCCTCATTGATTTGCATGAATGCCTGCCTCTTATAATTCTCATTTATTCATTTCATATCATTTTTTTACCAACATAAGAGTTTGTTTTCACTGGTGCATAATGCTTTACCATACATTTTGTGATCTTGGGTTTTGTGGTGCTTTAAGTCCATGGCATATTTTGCATGCTATACCAACTTAAAACGCATAATTTTTTTTTGCATGCAGATTTAATCTGAATTTACCATCGAACAATGTAATTTTGCTTAAGGCTTTCTTGTTTGTGATAACTTTGTTAGGACAAAAAAAAAAAAACTATCTAATATAATTGATGGAAGCCACACTCTTTGTGGTTCAATGGGTAAAAAAACTTAGATTCACTTGCATCCCTTCATGTGAACTCAAATCCATGGATTGTGTTGGATAATCAGATTCTGTTCAGCTGGTACTGAGCACTTTAAATTAAATGAGTAATGAGTCTAAAGTTTCTTGCTGAAGGAAACAGTGGCTTGCCCTTGGTAGGGTAAATTGAACTCATCCCGTTAGCAATCCTAAGACTACTTGTCTGACATGTTAGCCATTTGGCCATGCCACTGTGACAAACATTTAGTCATTCATTGAGGTCATTAAAGTTAATAGGAGCCTTCTAGCACAGTAAAATGGACTGTATTAAAGCCACATCTATTCCATTTCTATGGGATTGTTTCTTAGGTGAGAAACCTATCTTTAACAATTATATCTCTTGTTGTTTCAGTGGGCTTATATTTGCCCTTCACGAAATTTGTTGAAACTTTTCACCAAGGATTTCATTGGATGATCAAAACCATTATAATATTCATAGACCAACCAAAATAATTAATAATAATGATAAACTTTAGGGATGTTTGTAAATACTTTATTTGCTTCTTGTTTGCTACAGCCAGCTCACTACCACTAAAAAATGTATGTTTATAATTGTATTAAACTTATAAGGACATGGTACTGTTGGTTGGCATGTGAATGGATTTGGCCTTTTGTTGCAAGCTTAATCATTAATATTTTACAGACAGAACAATATTGTGGATGATGACAAGTCTTTGAAACTTTGAAACTGTATTTACAAAATATTTCAGATCTCCAGCCCATTACATGTCAAATACTAAATAATAAATAATATCTAAATATAGAGGCAAGTGAAAAAATAATGAATTTTTACAAAAAATATTTTCTTGAAATTCACTTCTGTATGTAGAATTGAATGACTATTCTAAACATAGAAACTAACTTCTTTCTTTATTTACTATGTGTAATATGTCAACTCATACAAACATACATGTTAACTTTTATTATTTAAGACTACATATTACCTTTTACGTTGGACTGAATAATTGAAAACATGTCTTGATTTACAATTGATTTATTTGTTTGCCTAAACACAATGTGATATGATCCCTTATAATTATGTCATGTAACTGGAATATTTCAGCTGAATTCCATGAGGAAACAATCGGAGATACACAGCATGACAGATGTGACAACCACACAACTCAGGGGACAGGTTGAAACAAGGTTAGAATGCTTTAATACTAGTTCCTTAACAATGAGACAGTAAATAAGCATGCTTTTTTATATAAGAATGATAAACAACAAAAATACTTAAGAAATAATATATCCCAAACTGTGATTTTATAGCTCAATAACATCACTGTTTGGAGTTCGGATGCGAGGAATTATATCACAAGGGCGTAGCCCGAGTGATATAATGTTGCGCATCCGAACGACAAACAGTGATGTTATCCACCGATAAAATCACCGATTTGGATATATTATTTCGATTCTAACACGACATAAACAAATAAATGCTGCCGTACCTGCCATTAAGCAAAATTACGCCTGATTTGTTTCCGTACTTATTGTCAGCGCGTCGGATTTCATAGTGGTTACGTCACATGTACAATGATTACGTCACACGTCTAAATATAGAACGTCAAACAGTGACTATTGCATAATAATACACACTTTCGGTTCTTCTATGTTCAATAGGGAAAAATGCGGGTCGTGTTAGAATAATTTATAATCTTCTTATTCATGATCATGTTGTCATCTGTGTAGGTGAGTGGTGAAGAAAGCTGATTTTTAGTCTTATAAGAATCTTACACCGGCTGCCGGTACAGACCAGAATATCTAGCTCAAGGGTAACTGTTTACAGCTGTAACAAGGCTCTGCCGAGTTTCCGCTAAACAGTTACCCAAGAGCTAGATATTCCCGTCTGTACCAACTGCCGGTGTTTGATTCTTTTTCTTGCATATTACATGTCAATTATTTTCGGAACAGAAATTATGAAAACTCATAATTATTCTCATTACGCACTTTTTTCTTATAGTAGCGTATGAACATACAACTTCATTCATAAAGGAAAAATGACGTCATCCTAAGAACGCGATTCATTCATAAAAGTCGCGTGTCAATGACGTCATTTAAAGCACGCGACTTGTCTAACATGGGGGGTGTAAGACAGAGTTTTCTAGCACCGGTGTAAACGGTAGATAATCCTGTCTGAGATGCAAGAATTCCCTCTCTGCACTGCAATGAATTTGAATCCTGCTGATTTTTAATTTAATTTTTTTTTTATTTTGGCTGAGGTTATACTAATAATAATAATAATAATAATAATAATAATAATAATAATAATGATAATAGAATAATAATATCTTTATTTAGAGAATGTAACACATTAAGAATATACAACAGCAATCATATATATCTTATTTCCAATGTTGCTGTCTGAAATAGAAACAACACCAACAGAACATACATGCAAGGACAAAAATAAAACAACATGTATAATATGTAAAATAAATGAACTGTTAGTCATATTTTAGTTATATATTTATGATATAGGTTATCTGAGTTGAGAGATGTGTTGATGGATCTGCGAGGTAAACATGAAACTGAACAAGCTGAGAGGAGAAACCTGGAGAAAATGATGCAAACTAAGTATGAATCTTTGTCACATACCTTATAATGCCACCAGTCTGAGGCTTGTAGAATATAATTTTATTCAATTTGTTCAATAAATACAGTACTTAACCTACAATCATTCAATATTCTCTACATATGCTTTCAACCATAACCTGCTGAATTTCTTAAATGGACTTTTCCGACTTCCATTTTTGAAATTGTTCATTATTACTGTAGGAGATATCAAATTGGAAGAGTTTGTCAGCCAACAGTATATAGTCTAGTCTGACTGTATGGATATGCAAATGCAAATTATATTTGGTTCCAGCAGGTCCAGGGTTATATTTAAGTCACAAAGAGCTAATATCTGAAACAAATACTGTAACAATAATAAAGTTCAAAATAGTTTTTTAGTACTCAATGATTCAATTAGATTATTTAGTAAAACATTAATTGTTGTGTTGAACCATAAAAATGATAGATTTGATAATAATGTTAAGTGTTTTTAGCTCACCTGTCACAAAGTGACAGGGTGAGCTTTTGTGATCGCTTTTCGTCCGTCGTCCGTCCGTCCGTCCGTCCGTAAACTTTTGCTTCAAATGACATCTCCTCATAAACCACTAAGCCAATTTCATCCAAACTTCACAGGAATGTTCCTTTGGTGGTCACCTTTAAAAATTGTTCAAAGAATTTAATTCCATGCAGAACTCTGGTTGCCATGGCAACCGAAAGAAAAAAACTTTAAATATCTTCTTTTAAAGAACCCAAAGAGCTAGAGCTTAGATATTTGGCATGAAACATCTTCTAATGAGTGTCTACCAAGTTTGTTCAAATAAAAGCCCTGGGGTCAAAATTGGCCCCGCCCCAGGGGGTCATTGATTTTCCCTATATGCATATAGTAAAAACTTAAAAAAATCTTCTTTTAAAGAACCCAAAGAGCTAGAGCTAAGATATTTAGCATGAAACATGTTCTAATGAGTGTCTACCAAATTTGTTCAAATAAAAGCCCTGGGGTCAAAATTGGCCCGGCACCAGGGGGGTCATTGATTTTCCCTATATGCATATAGTAAAAACTTAAAAATCTTCTTTTAAAGAACTCAAAGAGCTAGAGCTAAGATATTTAGCATGAAACATGTTCTAATGGGTGTCTACTAAGTTTGTTCAAATAAAAGCCCTCAGGTCAAAATTGGCCCCGCCCCGGGGGTCATTGATTTTCCTTATATGTGTATAGCAAAAATTTCAAAAACCTTCTTTGAAAAAATCTCAAATAGCTAGAGTTTAGATATTAAGCATGAAACATCTTCTAGTGAGTGTCTACAAAGTTTGTTCAAATTAAAGCCCTGGGGTCAAAATTGGCCCCGCCCCGGGGGGTCATTGATTTCCTTATATGTGTATGGCAAAAACTTAAAAAATCTTCTTTGAAAAAACCCAAATAGCTAGAGTTTAGATATTAAGCATGAAACATCTTCTAATAAGTGTCTACAAAGTTTGTTCAAATAAAAGCCCTGGGGTCAAAACTGGCCCCGCCCCAGGGGTGTCATTGTTTTTAACTATATGTGTATAGTAAAAACTTAAAAAATCTTCTTTTAAAAAAAACCCAATGAGCTAGAGCTTAGATGTTTAGCATGAAACATCTTCTTATGGGTGTCTACCAAGTTTGTTCAATTGTTCAAATAAAAGCCCTTGGGTTAAAATTAACTCTGCCGGGGGGGGGGGAAGGTCATTGTTTTTCCTTATATGTGTATAGCAAAAACTTAACATCATGAAACATCTTCTAATGGGTGTCTTAATTCCAAGTTTGTTCAAATAAAAGCCCTGGGGTTTAAACTGGCCAGCTTCGGGGGCCTATATACAGGTGAGCGACCTCAGGGCCATCATGGCCCTCTTGTTTCCTATTAATGCTTGTTTTAGTCATTTTGTGACAGGATGCCTAGCTTTTAGACTACTTTCTCTTCAGTGTTGCTTTTGTTTCATTTTTCTTTAAGAATAAGTGAATTGGGCACACAAATGAGTGAGCAGGTTAGAAAGAGGGAAGAGAACATGCATACAGTAGATATGGTTCTACGAGAGAAGGAACATGCCCAACAAGCCGAGAGACTTCAGCTGAATGCTAAAGTTACCGACACAGTGGAAGATGTCAATAAACGACTCCAGGCCAAGGAAATGAAGATACGGGAGGACATACAATCTAAATATTTACAACTTGAAAAGGTTCTTGTTTAATCTTGATTGTGTAAATGTCCTTATAACATTCTGTAGGGCAAAATTGATTGCAATGATTCTCTTGTCTCGCATAAATGTCTGGCCTATTTTCAGTCAATTGTGAAAATTTCTGACATCAAATTTTGTTGTTCTCACTGTCATGTTCCAGAACTTATAATGAATGCTTTTATGTAAGTAAGCTATCCAGATGTACCTACACTTTAATGCAGGCATTTTCCTAAATATTTGAGTGGAAAGTCATCTAGTAATTTTAATACATGCAGTTACAGGTTAAGTTTAAGTCTGCATTCTGAGTTTTATAAGGAGTCAGCATCAGGTTTATAATCCAGAGGTTACTGTTTCATTCCTCAAACAATACCAAAGTTCTCCCTGACAATTGATTTCAGACATTGAAACTAGTGAGACATTGGTCTCCCACATCTGGCTGATTCAGAAATCATGTGAGATTAGTAATTCTTGCATCTCAGACAGGATTATCTACCGTTTACACCGGTTCTAGAAAACTCTGTCTTACACCCCCCATGTAAGACAAGTCGCGTGCTTTAAATGACGTCATCGATGCGCGCCTTTTATGAATGAATCGCGTTCTTAAGATAACGTCATTTTTCCGTTATGAATGAAATTGTATGTTCATACGCTACTATAAGAAAAAAGTGCGTAATGAGAATATCAGTTTTCATAATTTCTGTTCCGAAAATAATTGACATGTAATATGCAAGAAAAAGAATCAAACACCGGCTGTCGGTACAGACGGGAATATCTAGCTCTCGGGTAACTGTTTAGCGGAAACTCGGCAGAGCCTCGTTACCGCTGTAAACAGTTACCCTCGAGCTAGATATTCCGGTCTGTACTGGCAGCCGGTGTAAGATTCTTATGTTGTTCACTAGTGGAGAAATTGGTAATTACTGGTTAGTTATCCAGGAAAGTTGGATAAGTGGATGGACTACCGAGATATAACCAAAAATGTTAGTCAGCATAAAAAAAAACAGAAAAATAAACAAATAAAACAATAAAGCATTTGTAAATGGTGTATTGTGGTATACAACAATTCACAGTTTGTCCTGAGCACTTAAATCAAATTTGCTAGAACAAATGTTTTAACAATAAAAAATTCAGGGAATATTGGAAGATGAATTGATAGATCACTTAGTAAATGAAATTTCAAAACAATAAATAAAAATTTATGGAACACATTGTCACCTTTAAGCATGTGTCAGCGCATGCATACTATGTAAAACGACCATTGATAACTTTGAAGTATTCTTTGTTTAGACTTTGTGATACTAAAGGCAGAATTTATGTTATAAATTCATTTCTTATTTATATATTTAATTAACAAAGCATCACTATCAACACGTTTTTCTTTTCATGGTTGGTTAAACAAATTAATTTAATATTAATTGATATTTAGCCTTCATATTCATGACAAGTTTAATGACAATTAAGAAGTTGTTCTAATTGGTGAAAATGATATCAAGTGAGCAAATAAAATTATTTAATGTACCCCGTGCCATTGACTATCCAGAAGTTATCTATAACATCTCAAAACATGCTGAAGGTATCCTTACTCTGTTAGTATCAGGGTAGAAATATGGTGATAAAACTTGTAAACTTTACCATATTCTGCATTAAACATGAAAAGAATCATTTAGATGGATATAACATTTGTACATTTCATAAACATTTTTACATAATTTTCATCCATTTGATTTTTAGCTTGACTATGACTATTTTAAGAAAAGTGTGACTTCGTGTATATTATCATATTTCATTTAACTATGAAAGATATACATGTATGCTTGTAATGTCACACTTCTTTGAGATTATAGTGGAAAGTCACTATTTAAGGTCCATAACACTAGCATGGATTTTGACAGAATTATGTCCCAAATTCTAATGATTAAGATTATACAGTCAACATCTGTAAAGAGACTCCATTGAGATTTTTTTACATGACGAGACTGAAAATAATTTTTTCGAGATTTAAATGAATGTTTAATGGGATGCGCATCATTATATCACTCGGGCTACGCCCTCGTGATATAATTTGTCGCATCCGAACTCCAAACAGTGATGTAATTGAGCAATAAAATCACTGTTTGGGATATATTATTTCTTAGTAAGTATTTTGTATGGAATTCAAAATACTACTTTTTTCAGTTGTTGAATAATTCTAACATGCTCTTAATCTATTATTAAAACATTATTAAACACATGGGAGTCTGTCGCCTATAGTTTATCAACTGATCATACTGACTACTGTTTTGTACTTCTTAAAAATGAAAAAAATATGGACTTCAGGGGTATAATGTGCCTTTAAGTTCATTATAAACGTACTGTATTTATCCTATGTTATTGTGACATTTGTTTCAGCTGGTACAACGAGAGCAACATTCTAGACAAGAATATGAGAAAGCAGCTAGAGAGGATTCTGACAGGAAGTGGACAATGTTGAAGAAAGTCCTAGAGGAAGAGCTTCATGCTATAAAAGAAAATATGGGGGTAACTTGCTATAGTATATTTATTAAGTTGCTCTTTGCTGGTTTATAGTATATCAATTAAGTAATTGATATAATTTAAATAAATTAGTCTTGGGCATGTTATTGTAGAGAAAGATGGTTTTGGTATTCAGTTCTTTATTTGCTGATGATTATACAATGCTTTTCTTGCATATCAGACAGGATTATCTACTGTTGTAAAACTTGTCTTACACCCCCTGTCATAATCCGGCATGCCTTCTATGAATTGATTGTGTTCTTAGGATGACATGATTTTGATGTAATGAAGTTGTAAATTCATACGCTATTACAAGAAAAAAATGCTAAATGAAAAAATTAGTTTTCGTAATTTCTTTCCAAAATATTATTATTATGTAATATGCAAGAAAAAGAATCAAACACCAGCTATCATAACAAACAGGAATATCTAGCTCTTTGGTATTTGTTTAGTACTTAAGGTGTCTGTTGCTCAACACAGAAATTATGGGTTTGAGCTCTACTGGATTTATATCAATTGTCTTCTTATATGACACTTGGATTTGATGTACTCCAGAGATTTAATATAAGTTTTAAGTTCACATCAAATTTGAGATAAATACACATGTTTAAACTGAACTAAACAAATTATATGAGTTCTGACATAGCTTCTGATAACTTAGACTACATTTTCCATTTCCAAAATGTTTAACAGGCAATTATTACTGTTACAGTAATTAGAAGTGGTCAAATATCCTAAAATATTTGAGAATTGATTTCAGGGTGAGAAAAGCCGCAATAGAGACACAATAGCAAAACTTGATCAAGCTATCACCATTGTGGAGAAACAATTGACAGAAAACAAGAAACAAGTTGATAAAGTCTTAACTGCTGAAATCAAATCTAGGTAAGATTGTGGTATAAAAATGATCATACATGTACATTTAGGCAAAATCTGTAATATTTTACAGGTTTTGAGTATTATTGGGGTGCTATAACAAAGGTACAGTGTATAATTCCTGCCCAAGCTGCATTGCACTGTAGTCTTACTATGTTTCTCTTCAGCTATTATAATTTTGTGCTCTATTAGGATTACAATATTGATTCAAAACAAATAAAGTTCTTAGTTTAAAACAAAACACATTCCATGTCTTCATAAAATGTTAACTTAAGAAAAAAAGTTAAAGCATGTAAATATTAATTCAATTTATCTCCTTTTTTATAATGTCCTGGGTGCACATAAACTGTACCTTGATTGACAAATTGAATGTAAGAAAGAAGTTAATAGCTTTATATTTCTTATAGAAACTTAATTTTCATTCTATATATAATTTTATCCCGCATGGAAATGAATTTGGAAAACTATTGATGAAAATTGTTAAATAAACTAGAAATTAAAATGCATTTTGATTTTAACTTTTAATTGTTTAACTCTTATGACTACATACAGTACAGTAACTAGATATCAGGTAACTTATACTGCACTCCAGTTAACAATGTGCTCCTCTTTGGGTATAAGATTTATCCCATGAAAAGTCTTTCGGCTCTAATACAAATTGTATGATGTAAAGAATTTGAATTGATTTTAAGTGACATTTGATTTTGTAGGAAAATACATGAGAGTGCCACAGCAGAGAAGATTGCAAGTGTGAATGAGAAACTACAAATAGCAACTTCAACACTACAGCAAGCTATTGGTGGGGTATCCCAGAACCTTAATGTCACCAATGATAAGGTTTGTACATGGAAATTGGGAATTTAAATGAAACAAATGATAAAGAGATCATACAAGTTCTATGAACCTCAACTATGAGGGGAAAAAATTGGGCTTACCTACTCACCTGAGTGTCTTATAATGTAGGTGTCCACATTGGCATCAGCTTAATAATACTGTGGTCACATAATTTTGTGTACAACCATTAGAGACATTTGATTGTAACTTCACACATGTCTTTGAGATCATAATTGGAGGTCACTGTCTAAAGCAACTAGATCAAAATTGTTTAACGTGATACCTAGTTATAGCGTGAAATGAAAATGGTTCTCTTTTAAGTTCAAAAGGAAAAATTTAATTTTGCGTATATGATAAATAGAAATATTAAATTTGTGTAAGTTTATTAGCAGCAATTTATTGAACTCTTTCATAAAGTAATTTAACATAGCTCGACCAAATTATAATTTTTTCAACTGTTCAATAAATTCATACATTAACTGTCACTCAATTCAATATCCTTAAAAAACATGTAATTATATTATACTGAAAACTTAATTATGTATACTGTAAAACTATCATAATTTTTACAGATTCGGCGAGATGTAAAGCAGATATTGAATGAGCAGCAACAAGGTAGTACAAGGGCACTGTCTGACCTTGACACCAGAATGAATGCCATAAAACAGAAGCTGAATAACCTTGAAGATATGCTTGATGCCAAGGTCAACTCGGTAAGTTTGTTTATTTGTTTACTATCACAAATATATGGTTTACTAGTGATATAACTTTGGATATGTTTTGTTAAACTATTGTAAAGAAATGATTGCTTATGTTTTACATTGTAATGATAACATGTTAAAGGTAGATAATATTTTGGTTGTAAATTTTGGTTTAAAAACTCGTACTTACAATGTAAGTTTAATGTTGTAAGAGCACATGTACTCTCTATTTATATGATTGTTGCTGTACACAAAAACTATGCACTTTTAACATGCACAAGTTACATTTAATAATAAAAACATGAATATTACATAGAATACTTCATGTTTTAGTTCGCATCATGCACATATTAAAGGCATTTACTAAACAAAACTGTTTAATTTGTTTAAAAGTTGAAATGAAATATATAGGATAGGGTATAGTCTGTAACATGTCAAACTAAATTGAGCCGCGTCATGACAAAACCAACATAGTGCGTTTGCGCAGTCTGATCAGCATCCATGCTGTTCGCTATAAGTTTCTCTACTTGTAATAGAGTTGGTAAGTGAACAGCATGGATCCTGATCAGACTGCGCTGATGCGCAAGCTGGTCTGGATCCATGCTGGTCGCAAAGGCACTATGTTGGTTTTGTCGTGACGCGGCTCAATTTATTTTCAGTTTAGGTCATAATGCATGTCATGTGTTACAAATTTCTTTTAGTGTTTAGACTGTAAAATTACATTTTACAAACTATCATTTATGATAACCAACAGGCAATCTTATATAGTATTTAAATGCATATACTTTGAGCATTGTACAACTTTTATCTTTAAGAAAATAATATTTTCAGTTATCGTATTCTTACAGATTAAAATTTAGGACTAAGAAGTTTTCTCAAAGTCCTGAATTTCTTTCAATAGGAAAAAGAACTACAATTTTCCTCTCTGATAATGAAAATCACTGAGATTTGATTAAGATAATAATGGTACAAAGTCCAGGAATACTCAAAGTAATAAATGTCGTCCCCCATTTTCGCCACTGACTACCAATTTCACACACATGGTTATAAATTTTGGCTTAACTGAAAACAGGATTGTCATAATTTTCCGGCGTACTTTAACATGTAATCATGTAATATGACTGTTTTTGCCATTAGTTTAATATTGTTTTTATTTTTGCCTGTGCAGGAGTCTTACCATATTTAATGAGCACTACATATAATAATGTACACTTTAGTTTTTATGTTCCCTTACAAAAGTATAAAGCGACCACTTTCAAAGTACTGAGACTGCTTGCAGCAGAAGCTTATTTCATTTGAAAGGAAAAAAAATTGGTAAACTGTGTAATGAGAAGAAAATACATTTGTTTTCTTAAGAAAACAGAAATCAGCTTTTGAGTGCTTTTTGTAGAAAAATGTCTGGTTTTAGTTCAAATATGCAGAGATAATAATCATGAAGGTGTGTAAGCCCAAATGATTAATTACAAAAAATTTGGACAATAAACCATACAGTACTCTCTCTGACATCATTAGGTTTTTGATGTCACATTTGATGTCATATGATTTGTGAGCATTCTTTTATTCAATGCATATACCATATCATCATCACATACCCAAATTGATTAACATGTAATCAAGCCGTGGGTAAAGTGAGTCAATTTGCATCGATATACAGCAGAGAAGCATAAAGAATGGACCAATAAAATTGTGTATATAATAACAAAATTCTTCCAACAGGCAAGGTAAAAACTATCAGTAAAACTATCAGTGTTTAGATTGGTTTTATTGGCCTCATGAAATCTTGAGGCAGTCATTGAAATAGCTGCCTTTGACACACCTCTAATCAATTGGATATCAGCCAAAAATTTCCACGGCTGATAAATGTTAATGATTCAGCAGTGGGTATCCCATAATGATATGGTGTAATGAGGCACCCAGCTGCTCTGTTTGTTAAATTGGATAATAATGTGAAGTGTGTTCGAGTGTCAATTAAAGTCATTAGATTGCATGTAATAATGTGAAGATTTGCAGTGGTTTGTCCCTTGTTTGACCATATAGTTGTAAAAATACAACGTTAATATTGTGAATCAATTGTACTTGATGTGTATATCTGTATATATATTTGTTTTGAAAATACAATGTATGTTGCTATTGTTGTATTATATATACATGTATCTGTTGTTTTTCATTTCACTCATCTGGCACATTTACAGAAGTTTCAGATTCTGATGGGAGGCCATTTAACCAACAGATCTGACAACAATAATACTAACTTGGTACATTTTGTTAGCACACTGTATTATGTATAATTTGTGTGTTGTTGTTGCTTCTAGAAATTTCTTCAGATATGTCACGGTATATGTCATTGTTGACTCTAATTTTGTGACAGTTTTCCTTTACTTAAGCCTCAAGATCATGATTTGATATATCTATCAATTTTCATACCTTCATTTAAGTGATAATATGAGGTGTGTTCCTTTTTTATATGCCCGAAAGAATTTCGGACATATTATGTTATACCCCCTGGCGTCCGTCTGTCCGTCCGTCCGTCCGTCCGTTAGCAATTTGGTTTCCGGAGCATAACTTAAGTTTCATTTGGCCCACAATATTCAAACTTCATAGGATGATTGTCCATATTGGGTAGAAGACCCCTATTGATTTTGGGGTCATAAGGTCAAAGGTCAAGATCACCATGACCTTAAAACTGAAAACAGTTTCCGGAGCATAACTTAAGTTCTATTTGGCCTACAGTGTTCAAACTTCATAGGATGATTGTCCATATTGGGTAGAAGACCCCTATTGATTTTGGGGTCACAAGGTCAAAGGTCAAGGTCACTATGACCTTAAAACTGAAAACAGTTTCCGGAGCATAACTTAAGTTCCATTTGGCCCACTGTGTTCAAACTTCATAGGATGATTGTCCATATTGGGTAGAAGACCCCTATTGATTTTGGGGTCACAAAGGTCAAGGTCACTATGACCTTAAAACTAAAAACAGTTTCCGGAGCATAACTTAAGTTGCATTTGGCCCACAGTGTTCAAACTTCATAGGATGATTGTCCATATTGGGTAGAAGACCCCTATTGATTTTGGGGTCACAAGGTCAAAGGTCAAGGTCACTATTACCTTAGAACTGAAAACAGTTTCTTGAGCATAACTTAAGTTCTATTTGGCCCACAGTGTTCAAACTTCATAGGATGATTGTCCATATTGGGTAGAAGACCCCTATTGATTTTGGGGTCACAAGGTCAAAGGTCAAGGTCACTATTACTTAGAAATTGAAAACAGTTTCTTGAGCATAACTTAAGTTCCATTTAGCCCACAATATTCAAACTTCATTGGATGATTGTCCATATTGGGTAGAAGACCCCTATTGATTTTGGGGTCATAAGGTCAAAGGTCAAGGTCACTATGACCTTAAAACTGAAAACAGTTTCCGGAGCATAACTTAAGTTCCATTTGGCCTACAGTGTTCAAACTTCATAGGATGATTGTCCATATTGGGTAGAAGACCCCTATTGATTTTGGGGTCACAAGGTCAAAGGTCAAGGTCACTATGACCTTAAAACTGAAAACAGTTTCCGGAGCATAACTTAAGTTCCATTTGGCCTACTGTGTTCAAACTTCATAGGATGATTGTCCATATTGGGTAGAAGACCCCTATTGATTTTGGGGTTAAAGGTCAAAGGTCAAGGTCACTATGACCTTAAAACTAAAAACAGTTTCCGGAGCATAACTTAAGTTGCATTTGGCCCACAGTGATCAAACTTCATAGGATGATTGTCCATATTGGGTAGAAGACCCCTATTGATTTTGGGGTCACAAGGTCAAAGGTCAAGGTCACTATTACCTTAGAACTGAAAACAGTTTCTTGAGCATAACTTAAGTTCTATTTGGCCCACAGTGTTCAAACTTCATAGGATGATTGTCCATATTGGGTAGAAGACCCCTATTGATTTTGGGGTCACAAGGTCAAAGGTCAAGGTCACTATTACTTAGAAATTGAAAACAGTTTCTTGAGCATAACTTAAGTTCCATTTAGCCCACAATATTCAAACTTCATTGGATGATTGTCCATATTGGGTAGAAGACCCCTATTGATTTTGGGGTCACAAGGTCAAGGTCACTATCACCTTAAAACTGAAAACAGTTTTCGGAATATAACTTAAGTATCATTTGGCCTACTGTGTTTAAACTTCATAGTATGATTGTCCATATTTGGTAGAAGACCCCTAATGATTTTGGGGTCACAAGGTCAACGGTCAAGGTCACTTTTACCTTAGAATTGAAAACAGTTTCTGGGGCATAACTTAAAGTTCAATTTGGACCACAATATTGAAACTTCAAAGGAGGATTGTTATTTGAAGGAGGTAATACTTTATTTTACTCCCATTTCTTACAAATGCTTCATCTTTAATAAAAAAAAAATCACTTTCGGGCATATAATGCTCCGCTTAGCGGTGCTCTTGTTTTTTTAATATAATGAATAGAATGATTAATAAATTATTATTTGACATCTTGGTCATATAAAAAATCAAAATAATTTTATCAATGTCTTTAAGTGTAGTTTATGTATATGACTGCTAAATTCTTATTTACAATTTTCCTGAGTCGTAAATATTTAAATTTTTATCTGTGCAGAAAAAATCAATGAGAAAAATCTGCAACAAAGAATGATATATACTTGTGTCTACACTTTTTAAAAAAAATTCATGTAACAGAATAAGAAGATATCCAACAAGACATACTTGATTGATTTATCAAGTTTGTTAAATTTTCTGTTGAGAAAAAATTAGAAGGGTTTTCTTCTCTTGATATAAGAAGTTTATTTTATGGTGTATTTGTCAACTGTCTGTTATTGTTGATTGATTTTCTCATTCTATTCTGTGTAATATTGTTGTTTTTCCAACCTTTGTTTTCTATTTATATTGTCATTATATCAAAATGTTTCATGAAAGGCAATCATTATATTGTCTGTTGTATATTTTTTTATTATTATTTAGGAATAAGGATAAATAATTCAATATCTTTGGGAATCCAATTGAAAAAGAATTGATTAATTATTTGATTGGAATAGGAATAATCTAATTCCAAAAGTAAGTATACTTGTATGTGGACAGACCTATTTATTACTTTATATGCAAATCAAATAAGTTCAGGCCTCAAGGTTATAAAACTTCAGTCTGAGTTCCGTCTCAAATCTTTTGATTTCGATTGGTCTGTGTTCTGTGACAGTTTCTAACCAATCATATACGTGAGATCCATGAGTTTGAGCTCCGAGAATTTCTTTATAACGTCGGGGCCCTGGTCAGTAGAATTCAAAGGCTTATTTGAGACACATAACATTTAACAGATGCGTAATCAAGATTAAGGCATTTAAATCAAAATTGCAACACAAAAATTTTAAAGATCTATTTTACATACCTAACAGTTAACAGTGAATCTGATGCATTTGTAAGATTAAGGCTTTTGAGTCATGCAACACAGCAATTACACAATTAAATTACACTTACATTATGTACATTTGTAATTGCAAATCACTTAAACGTCTCTAATTCCAGAAACTCATGCCATGTTGCTTTGCTTATGTTGTTTTCAGTCATATATTGGTGTTGCAGTCTTGTATTGTACAGTGTTTCTAATCATATTAATTTCGCTGTTTTTTTAAACTCCTGTCGTAGATTTTATTTTATATTTTATAAAAAGCTTTTTTATGTTTTCAGTTGCAGCATATGTGTGTTGTTATTTTGTGACATATATATTTGTGTAGTTGTTTAAAATATACTTTGATTGTATGAATATTTTAGGGATCAGAATTGAGTCTAAGAGAGGTACCAGCATGCACTGGGTCAGGGGAGGCAATGTTTGTTTTAGTACATGCATGAGTTACGCTTCTTATTGTCTTTTACTTTGCAGAGCATATTTTAGCACATGTAGATTTGCTTCCACAAATTTTATAATTTTATAGTTAGAAATTAATGTGATAAGAAATGAATGTTTTAATGTGAATACCATGTCCTATAAATGAGAGAGTTTTCCTTATGGCATTTGTTCTTTTACTTGATAATGTTTTTCCTGATATATTTTCATTAATCCATGAAAATTATTAAATTCATCATGTTAGGGATGTACTTTCATTTGTTACAATTGTCATTCAAAGTGTCATTCAAAAAAGACATTATATATTCTATATCAGTATCTGAATTCAAATTCATAAATAAATACATTATTGTGTATTATAGACTTAAAGATAAGAAAGTTAAATAAGTTTGACTTCACTTTTATATGATAGCAGAAATCAGGTCAGTTATAAATGACTTAAATTAGCTATGGCATATGCTACAGCTGCAATATATAATGGGCCATGTAATACTTTTAATATTCAATAAGCATATTAAGAAACAGCCACATTTGTGAAGGCATTTTTAGCTCGACTTTTCTATGAAAAGGGGAGCTATCCTACTCGCCCCGGCGTCGGCGTCGGCGTTAGCGTTGGCGTCACACCTTGGTTAAGTTTTTCGTACCACCCCACTTTATTTCAGAAGTATTACAAGTATGGCTTTGAAACTTACCATACTTGTTCACCATCATAACCTCCATCTACAGACAAGAGTACATAACTCTGTCAAGGTTTTTGACAGAATTATGGCCCTTTTTTGACTTAGAAAGTGTATTGAGCTTGGTTAAGTTTTTTGTACCACCTCACTTTATTTTCAAAACCATTGGAGGTATTGCTTTGAAACTGACCATACTTGTTTACCATCACGACCTTCATCAACAGACAAGAGGACATAACTCTGTCAAGGTTTTTTGACAGAATTATGCCCCTTTTTGACTTAGAAAATACATTGAATATGGGTAAAATCCACTTATTGCCTTAACCCTTTGAGATATTGCTTTGAAACTTTTAATGCTATTTCACATCATTACCCCCATCTGTACGCAAGAGAAGGTAACTCTGTCAAGGATTTGTTTTAAAAAATTAAGGCCTTTTATCGACTTAGAATCTTGGTTAAGTTTTTAGTACCAGTCCACTTTTTGACTGAACTGTTTGAGATATTAATTTGAAAGTTGGAATACTTGTTTACAATCATGATTCCCAAACATGTCCAGGAGAAGGTAATTCTGTCAAAGATTTTATTTGAATTATGGCCCTTAACTGTCAATGTTTTGTATTATAGGCAAGCACTAAAAAACTTAAAAAATCTAAAAAAATTCATTCCTATCCACTTGTTCACTTTACCATAAATTATGTCATATAAACATTGCTGTAATATTCAAGGGTATCAAACAACTAGTTATTTTTCTCTTTTTGTACTTGAAATTAAAATCAGTAGTATATGCATATTTCACATTTTATCTCGCCTATTTGATTGGTGGACAAGTTACACAATTCAGTAAAATAATTCTTCACTAAATATCTTAATGCTCATGGCCATTGTTCACTTTAAAAATACAGAGATTCTTGTATTGCCTTTTACTGCAAAAACTTTTTTTATTGGCAAGCAATAAAAAAGTCGAGCGCGCTGTCTTACGGACAGCTCTTGTTAACTGCTTCTGTAAGATGGCTAATTTCCTTAAACGACATACACTTGAAATGCCTGAATTCACAGCAAAGGGAGTGGGCATATAGTTTTGCACACTAGATAATCAATGCTTTTTTCAGGAATAAAACAAATATATCACAGGGCAATGTTCACTGAATATTATGCTATAAGATCACAGTTGCACAGAGATGACTTTATCTTGTATTTATAGTAATTTAACACATTAACAAAGACCTTTCTGGATAGAATTTATTTTTCATTTTAAAGTATTTTTTTTCCAATCAGTTCAGCTGTATTTGAAATTTCACTTGATCAAAATCTTTGATTATAAAGTATATTTTACCATATATGGTAGATTTGTTCATTTCAAAATTGTTAAGGTAACAAGTGTAGCTGTTGCATGGGGAGGTCTTTCAGGCTTGGATCATACTAAAGATGATATATTATTGATATGAATTATTTTTCAATAGATTATTCTTTATAGTGTAATGCCAAACAAAAGTCTATATATTCCAGTTTCTAATTATTGAACTTCAGTAAGTTAATATAAAATTACTGCAAGATTATGCATTGATATTTCATACATGTTATTTGAGAAATACTGAAGTTATACTTGCCAGAGTATGGCAAATATTTATATAATCTTTCCATGATCAGGCATCTCAAACACTGTCAGAAAGGATGGCGGACAGAATGGATGCCATATCAAAATGGCAGGATGCAACGGGAGACACCTTAAGAGAACTGGGACGCAGTGTGCAGACCATGCCACAAGATGTATGTTCATATTTTATATACAAATGTGTTGACTTACTTTAAGTAAAACAATTATTTATTTTTGATAAAAAAAACTCATTATAAGCTGTACAATTCTTAAATTTACTGTATCAGAGGGCCATGTTTAAGACTTTCTTAAGAATTCCAAACTCACATATTCGTTTTTTGCCTTATAGTGTGATTTTTTAACAGTTAACCCATACTGTAAATTGCTGTGAGCTTTTATTGATATTTACAATGTTTTGAATGGATGTCCCTTGCCAAATGGTTATGGTCGTTGACTTCAAACCACTTGCCTCTCACCACTGTGGGTTTGCAATTACCAACAAGGATTTTGGATTCTCTCATGTGAGGAAGCTATCCTGAGTTAGCTTACTGAATGTTGATGGTTCTACTCTTGTGCCAATTTGTGCCTGAAATAATGCATGGAAGGGCATCTGAGGTCTTCCTCCACCAGAAAAGCTTGAAAGTCCCCATATGACCTATACAGTGTTGGTGCCATGTTAAAAACCCAAACCCAACCAAAAACACACAAAAAAATAACACTGATTTCATGAATTTATTTATTCTTTCAGATTTACCAGTTGGAAGAAAAGTTTAAACTGATGAAATCTGAGACTGATTCAAGAGTCAGTCATGAATCAGACACCAGGTATTGTGTCTTAACTCAACCTCATATTCAGGAAATTAAAAAATAAAATGAAGTTTTTAAGCAATATAAATCTTAATAAAACTTCTTTATAGAAATAGGCTCAGATCAATTCAATTTTTCCATGGACATATCTAAAGTGTTAATGAATTCTGCATATTGTTAAATGACATATGGTAGTTGTCTTGTTTCCAAAAACAAGCTTTCTGTGTGCAAATCAGCATTGAAATTATTTATCATTTAATGTAGATTTATTATTTCTAGAACTTATATATAGTGAAAGATTCAGTTTTTATATTGTGTATTCTTTCAGGGCACGGGAAGTGGAAGCACTTAGACAAGAAATACAAACTATGAAGAATAAAATGGACAGACAGCCTAAACCTGCTTCATTACAGGAGTTAGAAGCTGTAAGTACTTTGATACAAGTTTTAATTGCTCTAAAATAGGTTATAATAATTGTTCAAAATTATATTAATCTGATATGTTAAACTAATTGTTCAAGTTTTAATTGGTCTAAACTAATTGTTAAAAAAAAATAGTACATCTATTAATCTTTAAAAACATTTGTTAAGATGTAAAGGGAGTGATGACATAATGGTTACAGTGTTTGCGTCTCAACATAAGGATCATGATCAGCATTGAAAATTTGGAACTTTGTAGGGTCATAATTAAGTTTTCTCATTATAATGGTACCACAGTACTGGTTAGTTCCAGGAAATGCACATAAGCTTCAAGATTTGTTCATTATTATATAATTATGTTTTATTAAAGCCTTAGAATGCATTTTATAATCTATTTGTGGAGTAGATTATGTGTGAAACATTTAGTGTTTTCCTTTTACAAAGTTTAAATAGAAAAATACTTTGATATATTTAAAATTCTAATATGTTAAAGATTAGGATAGTTTTGCCATGCAGAATTTAAGACTAACAGGGGCGTCCATGGCCAAGTGGTTAAGGTCATTGACTTCAGACCACTTGCCCCTTACCGCTGTGGGTTCAAATCCTGACAGGAACTTTGGGTTCTTTCATGTGAGGAAGCTATCCAGCTAGCTTACATAACGTTGGTGGCTCTACTCGGGTGCCTGTACATGATGGAAATAATGCAGGGAAGGGCACATGATGTCTTCCTCAACCAGTAAAAGGTGCAACTTCGCCATATGACTTAATATGCTGTGTTGGTGTGACGTAAAACCCAATTTAGATCAAAACAAATTAAGACTAACAGTATGCCTCTGTATTATACACTAATTAAGGTGTTTAGTTATTTTGATTGCTAGTTTTCCTCTGAAGGTCTGTTTTATATATATTGGTATTTAAAATAGAATTTGTTTTTCTAATTATGATATATTACACAAATCAAATTTAAATAGAGATTTCATTTGTCTACATATTTTCATGTAAATGTCTGCTTTATACCTGGTAGAGAAATCGCTTCCAGGAAGATCCAAAGGTTTGACATAAAAACCAATCAAGTGTGACCTACCTTCTAGAATTGCTCCCCATTCTTTTATTTTTTGTTGATATCGTTGATGTCTAAATGCCTTTTTTTGTTGAGTGATGTGTCTGTGAATTATGACTATGAAATGGTCATAAATTTGTTATATTTTGTTTATGGTAGTCTCTTTTTTATTTATATTTTTTAAATTATGAACAAAGTTACAACTAAAAAAAAAAGAGAATTACTTCATTCTGATTCTTCATTTTGTACATGTTTTTGTGTTCCTTTTTCATCATGCATGTCTTTCAAATTGTTCTATGTTATGTTTGTAAGTTTGTTTGTTGGTATTATTTCTTTATACTAGTGCTTGAATTCATCACATCATTGAGTCATTTTCCCTCATGTACACTGACTCAATCATACCCAGTCTGCAATTTTCATGTTATTTTGTTGTGATTAATGCTTCCGAGGGATCACACTTAATCCAGATTTTTGTTTTTCTTTTAATAATGTTAAAAAGAATGGCAAGTGTTTGATATAGTGAATAATGGTATATTTACTAGGTTGAAATAGGGACAGATGTAGAAATGACAGAGGTTTGGACATTACAGCACAAGTGATATTATACTTTTTGATTCAATCATGCACGAAAACATTGAAAATAGATACAGACTGTCAACCAAAGTTAACTGTTTTTTTTTCTAATCTGAAGTTATGTTTGAATGAAATTTAGATATTAATTTGATTCTTTTTTTCTCAATACTAACTTTAAAAATTACAAAATTAATATGACTTTTTACATGAATTTTAAAACACTGTGTAACTGAAAGGTTTTGAAATACATACTTAGCAGCATGATATTTTATTTGGTAAAAGTATTTATCTGTTGATGTACAACATCCATGTCTATTAAATCATGGAGGTGTAATGCTAAAACATTTCCGAGAATCAATCTAAGATTTTTGAAACAACATAATTTTACTGTTTATAAATTTTATAAAAATATTTCATTACATATCATATAGCTTTATACCCTTGAATATATTATTATTATTAAATAGATTATTATCCATGCATATAGTTGACAGTCTGTAATCAGTGTAAATATCACAATAAAATACTAGTATGTTTACTAAATAGTCTCACCAACAATTTTTTTTTCAGGCATCTTGTATTTAAAAATCATATCTAATAATTTCATTGCACATTCCACAATTATAAACATTATCAACTTTACTGTATAAATTTATATGCAAAGCATTTTTATTAATCTTTTTTGCCCCTTTGTGGTTGAGCGGTAGCCTTCAAGGATTGAGGCATCAGAATTGCAGCAATTGTTTATCCCTTTGTGATCATAATTAAGATTTTACTAAATGGGTTCAAATTATTAGAGTCTATGTATCTCTTTAGCTCCACTAGGTCAGGTGGATTTGATCCCAGGTGTTGCTTTAAGTTTGTAACAACCCAGCTTATCATCTTTTCTGTTTTGGCCATATTGTTTTGGTGCACTGTAAAACCAAACAAATAAACGAAATTTGGAAAATACGATATTTGATCATTATAGTGCATACAATTATACAAAAAAATAATTGCTGAGGAAAATTTAATATTTTTAGCAATTAAAATGAAAAATCTGAGCTTTCTAAATATTTCCATGTGGATATTGGAACATTAATGGCTGCAAAAGAAATATTTTTTGAGTGACACACTATTATAAGCTAGTGTAGGTTTAAGTTGTGGATGCCATCATGATTATTTCTACAGATACTTTGATTTTTGGCTAAATTTGAAGCTGCAAAACATTGTTTCATAATACAACATATTTCTGCCTTGTAGAACATCTTATATGTTTTCCTTGTTGGATTTTTTGTTTTGTTCTTTTAACTTGATATGACATAGTTTGTAAATGTAGATAAGTGTTTTTCTCAGTTTTTTAACTCTTAATTGTTTGAATTTCTTTTTTACTTGCATGTTTAGAAAATGAGTACCTTCAATTCATGGTACTGATAGGATGTTGTTTCCTTTTTAATTTATTCTTATTTTAAATGATAAGGTCAGTTATCAAAGCTCATACATTTTAAACTACAAATAAAAACTCTTCAATGTCTGCTGAAGCAATGTATATTTACATTTTTTTAATATTACAGAAGAAAACCAAACAAATGTTGGTGTTTTTTATAGATAATTATTCTTTTTAAAACATTATATCATCGTGAAAACAAAACCAACAACAGCAGATTTGTGGTAAAAAGTTATATTATTCACCATTTATCATTTTGTCTGTAATCAAACATGCAGTTATCAAAATATTGTCATGAAATGTATTTCATGAAAAATTATAAAGACATTACTTATTTGACAAGTTGTATGTTTATACTCATTATAATTATGTAACACGTATATATTATTATTTATGTAAGTCAAAGGAAACTATTTCACAATAATTATAGCAAAGTACTGTTCAAATTGACATTCACATATTTCATATTTTTATATCAGATGAATGTGAATGTGAGAAAGCTGGCTGACAACCTTCAAACAGTGAAAACAGTACTTGGTATGAAGATACAGTCTGAACAAAAACTGGTATGTATATACAACACCTGGCTTCATCTAGGCTCTAAACAAAACCATATTACACAATTTTGTATATCAGGCTTTCCCTGGTAATGTGATTCATTATTTAAAATGGTACCGGTTTCATTATCAAAATGCTAAATTTGGGCTGCAAACATTTAAAAGAGCATTGATATATTTCAAGAATGTGCAAGCTGGTCTTGTTACTACTGTCAAACCTGGTAACTACTCATTACCCGAGCAAGCAGTCAAAACTAAGCTCCAGTGGCTTTAGTGTGTTCAATATGGTCTTAAGTATTACCACAGTGTAAAACATGAGAAATTACTGTTAAAGTTGGATTATTTGAATGGTTATTGAATAATATTTGAATAATCTTTGAAAGGTGACAGAATATGTGATTATTTTGAAAAATTTGAGCTATTCTTGTTTGTTTTTCACTTAAATACTAAAGGAAATATGGCTTATTTTAAATAATTGAATTCTTGGTAATGCAACAGAATGAGATTTTGATACTTATATACAGTCTGGTTTCTTTAAAAATGTAAAGAATTCTTGTTAAGAAACTGATTAGTGTCATATTGTGTTTTTTTCCATACGTAATTAGAGGAACAAACTATTTGTAGTATGATTTTAGTGGCAATGACAAGTTGTAGTGTCATTTTTCTGTTAACTTCTTCACTTGTCAGTCCAGCTTTTTTTTCTGTATTTAGTTTGGGGAAAAAAAACTTACATATTTGGATATATGATTATTTTTTTATTGTCACAAAAGGCTAAAGTGTGACACAATAATGACAAAGCAAATGACATTATCTCTTCATTCAACAGGTGTTAATTAAGTATTTGTTTTTTTTGCATACATGTTTAGTATTTTTTTGTATTTTCTTATGTAGAAAAAACTACATTTGAGTGCTTTCATCTGATATTTACTGTTGTAAAACCCTCATAAAACTCTTATTTTTTGTTGTGACTTTTTAGCATGTTTTGATAGATGCTTTTAGCTATAGTACAGCCTCTCTCATGTTTTGTGATTTTAACTGTGACAATGTTATGTTATTAAGTGACAAATACACCATTAAAGTTTCAACCATAAAATTAGTGAAATGATTTATAGACATAAACTTTTTTTTCAAACCTTATTACAATGCTAAATATCTTAAATGGACTTGTCCATTTTTCTCTCTGGACTAAGATATTTAGCGTTTTAAGGGGGCATTTTCAACATATGTACAAATGTTTGTTGTACCAATGTACAAACTGAATAACAAACAGTGCAGCCTGACTAAGATGGCACAGGTGTGCTAGTTGATTTTGATATACACTGGTTGCATAGGTAAATTCATTTGGGTTAATACCCAAGGTTTTGTTTCCAACACAACCCTAACCATAATGGACACATTTTTCATTACGGTAACCATGTTTTTTATGTGTGCCTAAAACAAAAGTGCAGTTGGAAATTCTGTCTGTTGTGATATGAAAATGATCAATGTGTAAAACAATGAATAATTTCTTTTACTAAAAGTATTTGCATCAAATTGTTGATCTATAGAACATAGTAGTTTATTAGTAAACTAACACTAAGAGCATTGTGGAATTTGTTAAATTTCAAATATCACAATAATGGAGTGCACAATAAAGATGAGATGTATCTATCCCCAGGTCCAGTTATTTGATAGAAAGTGTTATTTTTGAACAGTGTTTAAGCCATTCAGATTGGGTTTTTTTTTAAAGCAAAAAAACAACAACAAGCAAACAAAACATGTTTTGTTTTATATTTATTACAGATATCTAACACTAACATTTATTGTTTATTTCATTTTTCAGCGATTATCAGGGCTAGAGGATCTTCAATCACAAATTAACCAACTTAAGATTCTAACTGGATCAAACCTTAAATTGCAATCAACACATAGAAGTCAAATGGATGACCTTGATACAGGGTTGGGTTGGGATGATTTGGGTACCCTTGGGACTAACACAATGACCCCTTCTACCTCCATGACTAATGACAGATCACGGCAACAAATGTCTGATCCTGTAAAACCTCATCATGAACCCATTCTTGAAGAGCAAAGGGAAGATAGCCCTTTTGAATCTCAAGGTTTAAAAACCATGAACATGCAGTCCCCTACCCCAAAGGGAGCTGATTATGATGAGACGAAATCTCCTACACATGGAGATTATCAAGAAAGGAGAAGTCCAGGGAATGAAACCCCTGATAATTGGAGAACTACTCCTAGAAATGAGGGCAAAACCCCTGAAACAGGGAGAACTGGGGGTAGGAAAACATCTCAATCACAAAAGGGTGGGGCTAAAACACCTGGAAATCAGACCCCAGGGAATCAGACTCCTAGAAATCAGTCGCCGGGGAATAAAACCCCTGGCAATCGCTCCCCTGGTAACCAAAGCCCAAATAACACAGGTGGTGGTCAGACTCAGAGAGCCCAAGATTCTGGCCTAGATGATGTTTAAGTATGCAGAAATTGACCTTGCGGTAAGATATTTGAAAGGATTTGGTTGAAACTAATAGGCTAAAATGGTTGCTAATCATGTTTATTTGTTTCCTTTCTTATTTTCCCTATATAACCAGATTTACCAGATTTACCATCATTTTTCACCATTTTGTTTTTCAGGAATATTTTATCATGTTACAATTAGTGATGTATATTCACTCCTAGAATACATTGGTGCTTTGTTTTCACTTTTCAGCTAACCTGATACCTTGTTTAACCAATTCATCGTTTACGTTGAATATTTAACCAGACTAGCATGATTGATAATGGTTTTTGTAGATGATATGTAGCTAGATTTGACTGTTTTTCTTTAACTTTGTGGAAAGAAATCTGAACTGAAGATGTACGGTATTTCTGATATTTTTTAGGAAGAAACTCATTTTAAAACGGCGAAAACAAAGCAAACATTTCAGACTAATTATTTTTGCAGTGGTCATGAGACACAATTGGTATTACAGCATCATTAAAATGCACATTTTGTGTGTTGTATTATACTGATACAGATATATTCCATGCGAATAAATTAAAACGAATATCAGGACATATCATCAGTTCCGAGTTCTTGTTTTCTGCTAATACTCATACAGTGAGACTTTCAGCTAGATTCATCAATATACGTAGTTATAACACGTTCCAGTTTTGTAACCAAGATATTTAAGCCATCATTGTGTTCATAGTGAAGTTTGTTTACACATGTAGCAGTGATATAATTACATGTAACCACATCCCTTATATTCACATACCCGTCTCCTCTAATCTCTTCACATGCAGCGTTCTGATGAAGTTGAAAGTCTTCAACGTCAACTTGACGAAATGAAACGGGCTATGGAGCCACTTGTAGGACGCTCACATCCAATGTTTGTGAAAGATGGTGACAGGCATGGTAATTCCCCGGATGTAAACAACTGGGGAGTATATAATGCATACAAGTAAGTACTCTGCGACACACACAATGTATAACCAAAACTTCACAAAAATATGTATATGCCACATGTATTATAAGTCACGCTGAAAATGTAACGTGTTGAAAAGGAAAATGTTTACACAGTCTTTGAAAAATATAATTTCATATATTGTTGATTTCTGTCGTTGGATGATGTATTTTTCTTTCATAAGTACTTTAAAAGAGTGTTTGAAGTATACGACTGTTCACAGATATTGTAGTCCTCCTCGACGTATTCACAAGTCGTAACTCTTGCTTCCACCTCTGCTCACACTCACTGGTCTGCGATAATTTTGGCATGAAAGATTCACAGAATTACTTTTATTTTTATGTTGATCTTTGCGCGATTTTCTATTAATCTTCACAAGAATTTCAGTATTGGATTTTCAATCCCAATAAAGCTGCATGCCTCTAGATTCATGCTCATTTTCATGAAAAATTTAAAATTGTATTAAAAAGTAAACTATGTGAAGAGTACAAAGAAAATAATTTTCTTATTGCAAGCAGCACTTACAACCGATGTTAATTATCAAAAAGTGGTCAAAATATGCAAAAAATAGCCCTTACTGCATTAGTAACGCAGTACATATATGGTAAAAGTACCGCAAATCGGTCACGAATCGCACATAACATGAATTACCTTTATTCCTATGTAGATCTTTGCAAGATTTTCTCTTTACTTTCACAAGAATTTCAGTATTGGATTTGGTCTTGAAAGGTTTTCTCGCTTATAATTGGGTTGTTGAGTGAATAATTCAATTTGTGACGAGATGATCGTTTTCTTGCTGTATATAACATTGTCTTTCCAATTGTTCATATATACAGAAAAAAATATTTTTTGTTTCCCAGTTCCATTTATGTTGTACAAACAGCAGACATTTTAAAATTAACGAAAATAGAAACACTCACCCTTTCTTTGATAAATGATTCATTCATAAATGTTGTCCTTGAAATTGTGCATGGACGGTAATTGGCAAAATTTACAAATTTGAATTCACGTTTTTAGTTGTTTATCTTAAGACTGCATTCAAGTTAAATTCTTTAAAGGAGATTATGTCCGAACAATAAGTAAAATGATTTATCATGCTCGTGTTAATTATTACTTGCATCGTTTGATATGATAAATGAAGACTGGTGTTACAGTTTTCATAATTGTTTTTGCTGTTTACATCTAAACACATACAGACAACAATGATTTATTATGTCTACTTTATTCTTTTAATTGAGTAGAAAGTGATGATTATATAATATTTGGTAGTCCAGAGTTACTTTAGTGTCAGTCTCTCCTGACCTCGAGGACATGCCAATGTGTCAAAAGAAAATGAAAGCCAGTTACAAGAGAGCATCATTTAAAAACTTTATCCATACTCCCGGAAAGTTCAGAGTTCAAGTTAATGTATCAATCTCTTTTTCTCCAGATTAAACCTGATTAAATTTTGTGAATCATGCTTGTATTTTAGCCCATAAGATTTAGTCTCTTTGACATTAAAGATTCTGCTATATGTAAATCTTTGATGACTATCTTGAAATTGATCGAACTTGTGATATATGATCGTACAAAGAAGGGTTGTGTATAAGGTGCTGGTTTTTTTATAATGCGTATTTTGTAATGTCGTTTAGCCGTTGATCCAACTGTTAGGTCCAGTGGCATTGTTCCTTTGTTCTTAAGATATATTTCATTTTAAATTTTTAATATCACTTGAAGAAAATTTGACTGTTTTTATAGATACTTATACTAAATATAAGTGTAATAATAATGAATGATGATAATATTAATAATGATAATTATAATGATAATGTCATATGAATCTTATATGAAATGTGGCGATGCTGATAAGCTTAAACATTTTCTAATAATAATTTGATAATTAATTTAGTCATTGGCGTCAGTCAAGTGTTCATGCTTTCCAATTTATGTACAAAACAGCGATCCGAATGGCAGTAACAAAGGTAGAAATATAACATTTGATTTGGCCATTTATTTTGCAATTTCTGTTGCAGATTTCGTCTTTAGTTTAACGATTATTTTTATTTCGAGGTCGATATGTGTCGGTTTTTTGTTTGCGTGGTTTTAATGTTGTAAAAATGATATTGTCCCCATCGTATGTAACTTGTAACTAGTTGGCTTTTAATGTTGTGATGTACAAAATAATTGAGCCGCGTCACGACAAAAACCAACATAGTGGGTTTGCGACCAGCATGGATCCAGACCAGCCTGCGCATCCGCGCAGTCTGATTAGGATCCATGCTGTTCGCTATCAGTTTACCCACTTGTTATAGAGATGGGAAGCTAACAGCATGGATCCTGATCAGACTGCGCGGATGCGCAGGCTGGTCTGGATCCATGCTGGTCGCAAACCCACTATGTTGGTTTTGTCATGGCACGGCTCAAGTGTCTCATTAGATGCACGTATATATACTGTCAAAGGTATCTTTGAAAACAACATACTGTTCTGAAAAAAGTCCTTTTGACTATGAAGTTCTTTTTTGTATTGTCTTAATTTGTTACGAACCAATATATGCAATTTTCTTGTTGTTGGGTCAAAACACACTTGCTTTATAGCTTTATTTAATTTCTGCGAAAACTAACCAGTTGTATAAAAAAGCTTTTAAATACTCATTCACAAAGCTCTAATATTGCTCCAAGTCATTATATAAAGCACATGGGGAGATCGTGTATTATCCAAACACAGTCTTTGCAACGTTAGGGCTTGATTTTCCAAGCAATGTATACAACTACATGTGGGATTATATTTTAACTGACAGATATCCAGAAAAAGATCATCCACCTCCTGATCATTTAGCAGTCAGTGTTGACAGTTAAAGCATCCCACCACATATGGGAACATCTTTCCATTGCATTTTAAGTAAGTGTATTTTGGTGAAATGCAGCACTGTTCATATAAAATCACACATATTAATTGTCTCGAAAATCATATTTGCAAAAAAAAATTTGTGTGTGCATTTTGGTGATGGACAGCACTGCTTTCTACAAAACACACTAAAACTATGTAACTTATTATTATATAATATAAATATACAGTTTGAAATTGCTTGTTGCTACACAAAGTTGGTGTTGTGTTTGCTTTACGCTTTGAATGTTGTCTTGTCCATAAGTTTGACTTGCACGCTGCCATATGTACACCATCGTGATAAACGTTCACTAGATAGTCTTATTCTTTATATTTTATTTATTCTAAATGGTCTCTATTATTATTTCATTTTACATCTCTGATTAATTATTTCCTTTTTTATATTATCTGATTTACTGTGTTTTTATTTACAAATGTATATTTTCTTGCATTTATTATTATTTTGATAAAATTTATGTTAAGTTTTCTTTTTCAGGGATTTATGTTGGCTTTTTATGCACGTCATACGCCGCGGATTTACTTTTCTCAAAAGTTATATTAATATTTTCAAAAGTCTAATCAAATGTTAAGATATATACATTTATTTCATCGATACTTTAAGCACAAATGTTAATATGTAAGTTTTGTCTTTACATTTGAAATTTATCTTTTGTTCACGAGTTAGGATGTGACAGAAGCTCAAAAATGGAATTTAATGATTTTATCAAGGTTTATGAAAAACGTTTTTTGTATATATAAAGCAGTTTTCTGTGTTTTAATTACATACTGGTAGTATTTTGAAACGTTTAATTTTCAAATAGGAAGGACAATGTTTCATATTCAGATATTCTTTAAAATATATTCTGAGATAGATAAGTTAAGAAAATAACCTGTGAGTTTTAAGAAATAAATGAATTATATTTTCCTTTTGCATTTGTTTTTCTAGATATATTTCGTTTCTAGCAAAGTTATATAGCTCTATTTTGTTTCAGGATATGTTATTAGTAAATTGTATTTTAGATTAGTATTGACTATTTATTTGATATCTTATTTGTTTTTGTAAGAAATTATAAATTTCTGAACTCATCGAAACTTTGATTGTGTGCGTTTTCAGTTTACATAAAATTGATATTATGCTTTAGGACTGAAACAATTATTGAAATTGAGGTTTAATTTGATAAATACTTAAAATTGTAGTTACTTATTCAGTTGATTTAAAAGTTGTTACAGATTCAGTTCATTTAAAATATCTTAAAATATTTTATTCGACAGGAACTATGTTTTCTAGACCGAAATTTATAATCATTGTTATCAAATTTGAAATTAAAATTATCATAAAACCGCAGCGAAAAATCTAAAATGTATATACGTTAAATTACAAAAAAATAGTAAGAAACCCTGATTATCAAATTATTCGGTGTCCATCTGTTAGATTAGCACGTTTACACTTCTTAGAAGAAAAAGACATAGTTTAAGTATTTCATGATCTGATATATAAATTCCGGTCGAATAATTTTCAAAATTAGGGATATATTGAAAATTCTGATCGTCATCTTCAGTTATGTTTTTCAAATAGGTTGTGTGCATTTTATTATTAGTTTTAGAAGTAGTTGTTACTATTATTTATTTACTCACTTGCAGATGGTTGATGTGGAAGTCAAAACTCATGTACAAAATTTGGGAAATTCGTGCCAGAAAAGACGCAGGGCCTAGTGGGCTTGCTCCACATGGAAAGGTCAATTCATCAAAATCTCCACCTAGTAGACAGACACTAAAATCTCCGATTAATAAGGATACAAATAAAAACAATGCTGATAATGACAGTGAAAGAGCTAGTCCTGTTAGAAATAGTAACATTCATACTCCAAACGATAAACAGAAAGACAATGATTCTGAGAATAACGACAATTCGCGGAATCCATCTGTTGTCTCTAACAAAGGTGGTAATCATGATCCAGATAAAGTCACGTGGTAGTCTTGCTATTTTTTCAAAACTCCGATGAAAAAGTATTGGTATATTTCAACGACAAGCCGCTTCCAATGTGCCTCGTGTGATTTCCATAGATTGAAATGTTATTTGGCAATTTGCAATCGAAAATCAGTCATTGAAAAAGTAATAAATTTGTGTCATTGCATTAGTCCAAAATTTCGGCACTCATCTCGTCAGAATATAAGGTGGCAATTTATTTATATATGATATATTTTTATTCATAATTTAACGTTGAAATCTAATTTTCATATAGGTGACTGTTGGACAAAAAATATTCCTGTTTAGATATTTATCACAAGTACACACGTAATCTCACAACAATTTAATAATGAAAGAAACAACAAATTGCAAATTGATTTTTTTTATTAAATCTTTAGTTATGTTTCAAACATAAACTTTACGAATCATGATTGTTTATGGCTTTTATCGTTTCATATGGTTATATAGCGAAAATTGGTTTTTGTTTGAAATGTGTACATGTTGTATATAAATTTAGATTTCTTGTAAATAGTGGTGTAGTTGGTGCTAGGTACAGTTGACTCTTTCATTGACCGTATTTGTTAAAATGCATTGCACTGATTAACTTACGTAGTTGCTTTTTTATGATAACTTGATTGAAGTTACAAAAAAATAAGCAATCTTTTATGAATTTGTTAATGATATTTTAAGACTGTGATAAAATTGGTAACATGTAAACATATTACACTATCATATACTTTTACATATATACTACTTACGGAATGAACGCGTGTTTGTAATTGTGTTGCATGGAAGGTACATGTTGATGGTAAGGTTGGGTGATATTATATCTGTTTTGATGGCCTTTAAGTGCTTTTGTTTACTTTTTTTATACATCCAAAGATTTAATGGTCAGATTTATTTTCTGTGAGTAAATTGTGATATAAGAGTTCAGTGAACAGATTGACGAATAGTTATGTTTCCGATGTGTTACAAAATCAACATAGAACATTTCAACTTGCACGACTTAATGTTTTACATTTGGCATAAGTTATATTTAAAAGCGTTGTCTCCCCTGCTTTCTAAAATGACAACCGACTTGTGCTTATTTATATAATAATACCATTACCTCTGAAATAATATATTGTGCGGTTGTCAGGTTTATTAAGAGATTACAGATTTATGTTAATTCCTTATTAATTGACTCATTGTTTTGATGACCACATTGTTGGCTTCATAAAGCATTTTATGGATATTATTCATTGATCATAGAAAGTATATATTAAAAGTAGAATCAGAAATTTACTGGCACATCCCTAAAACATCTGCTTAAAGCATGAAATATATTAGGACATTCTTCTTAATATTATTTTTTTAAAAAGTGGAAATATGCACCAGTTCACCTTAAAACATCAAAGCTACGAGCATTTTGTATTTGCATCATGTATTTTATTTATGTATAAGTTTACTGAAAAAGTTACTTTATGATCTGCAAAACAATTCGATATGTTTTATAATATGTGAATTCCAAAACAGTATATTAAGAACTAACAGATATTTTACTAAATTAAATATATATCTTTTAAAAAGCTATAGGACCTAACACCCAGATGATAATCACTGTGATTCATAAAATGTCCGTCTGAATCACACTACAATTAATACTGTCTGAGATTTTTATGTGAAGAAATTTGCAAGGCCATTTCAAACAATAAATGTGTGCTACCTACAAAATTACCTTTTAACGTATTTATATAGCTATAACGAAGTCCAGAAGATGTAGATGTGTTTTGTTTCGGTAACTGCATTTATACGGACCTAAAACAACTTACAACTTACAATCGGTCTCTTAAAAGCTTTAACGATCGTAAATGGTAGCTATGATCGGATTTATATCTGTTATTAACAGGTTATTATTCGGAGGCAGATTTGCAGCTTAAGATATGTTCATCAAACATTATTTATTGTTAGTTCGAACGAAAATATTAAAGAAATGCCACAATATAATGATGCTTGGTTGTGTAAGTTCCGTTTTTAACACTCACATCTGTTTTGATTTATTAAATAGGAACGCCCTAAGTGTATCTTTTCATAGACATTAATACTTAAATTAATATTATATAAAGGAAACGGAATTGTAATTTAATTTGAATTAAAACACTCGTGTATTTATGATTTAATTTTCTTAAAGATAATATTCAGATCTATGGGTTATTAGCAAGATACAAAACAAAGTATATTTAATATATTTCTTATTATACATGTTTTCTTTTTATTTGATAATTTATATTTCTTTTTAATTAAATTTGATTATTTTATGTTGATTTTCTTTTATTTATTGAACATTTAAATAAAAGTATAAACAATTTTGTTTGCGTTCATTTTGATTGTGTTCACTTATTGTAACTTTTATTTATATTGATAATGGGTCAAAATAGCAGTGTTACTTTTCACTTCCGAAATTGATCCAGATATTTAAACATTTGCCGTTTTACCAAATTTTTCGAAGAAGAATGGGGGTTTCTACTCACGCAAGCAATAGGTCTGGACAAATTTTTCTTGTATATCAGACTGGTGTTTCCGTTAGTTTTTTTACCCATGCTTAAAATTTCATCTGGCATATGGGGGTACGAGGATGAGTCGCGTTCTGTGTGTAATGGCACGCTTAGGATAACGTGGCAAAGCCTCTTTACCGCCCATTGGGCGGATCCCCTCGGGACGAACCGCAACATATGACAGATATTATTAGGGTGTAACTTCATATGGTATTTGTATAAACCACTAAGGATCACAAATGTCTCCATGATTGTGGGCGCTATTCTATGTGAATTATACGTTTTCGGAAATTAAGAAAATCTAGCAGCATAATTCTATGTCCAAAACCACTAAATATTTCGTGTCTTCGAATCACATACCAAGGGTATTTAGTTAAGCATGGGTTTCCACTCAAATATTCCTTTTTTTAAACTTAATGCATAGATCCCAAACCTGCCTAATTCTAATGATCAGATAAGTGGATTACAATAAGAATTTCACCACAAAATATTTCGTAACAAAAGATATGTTGTTATTTGAATAAAAGGTCACAGTAGGGATCTATCAATGGCGATGGTTTCTACCAATAACCGAGAACAAATCAAAACACTGTCTGTCATTTGTTGTCTTACCTGAAATGTTTTATTTCATTATACATTTTCTGTACAAAAACGTTTCATCTGTTTATGTGAGTTCAATTATTATAGCAGCATATTAGATAGTTTACTTGTTTTAATATACATTCTTGATAAAATGTCCATTAAAATTTTAAAAGTTCTGTGTCGTTGTTTGTTCAAAGACACAAGAAAGTCTTTTCCTACTTGAGAACAACGAGTTATTTGTTTGTTTTATGTGTAACTTTAAAGAATATCCTGAATGTTAACAAAAGTGGACGAAATACTCCAAAAATGATATATCTTTCGTTAATTTTGTTTTAAACTATTCAGTGATGACCTAGATCGCAGACCACGTGGCAGAGAACGAAGGCGGTCTCCAAGTTTCAATGATTACGACAGACCACGTAGACATAGAACACAACCTGACAGAGGCAGGAATCTTCGACGAAGAGAAAGAACACCAAGAAACAGAACGCCACCCCGTAGAGAAAGGACACCTCCGCGCAGGGAAAGAACACCACCGCAAAGAGAACCGTCGCCAATTTTTAGAGATAGCACTCCGCCTCGTAGAGAAAGAACTCCACCTCGTAGGGAAAGGACACCACCGAGGGAAAGGACACCGCCTAGGAGAGAACAAACTCCGCCCAGGCAACAGGCTAAACGTCAACAGGAATACTCACCGGAAAGTACCCCTGCACCTCAATACCGTCCACCATCGGAAAATAATCCCTGGAAGTCTAAGCCCAGGAGGCAGTCTCCAGTATCTGATACTGAAGATGAGCGCTAGATATTTGTTTTGAAATTTCAAGCACTTGAAAACGATACAAGTATATGCTTTTATGTAGACTTGAACGATTAATTTTGTTTTCTCTAGTTGCGATTTCTTGTTACATTTTGTAATTTAAAAGTATTTGTGTGTTTTCATTACCATACTTACTCCTTGCATATAGTTACAAGACGTCTTTTCCGATGTAGTTTGGCTCCAGCTATACCTATGGCTTGAAGGCAAACATCTGCAATGTGTCATCATATTATTCGATCGGGGAAAATTGTACTTTTTTCTCAAGAATTATTCGCTTGAAAGTTGCTTGCTGCTTTAGGCAATTGAACTTTATATTCGTAATGAGTGACTAGAATATGAAACACTTACATAATAGGATATTATACATAGATCTATAGTTTCTTATGTTTCAAATTATGAGATACAATCTGTTTTACTAGAAAATGGAATAGTGTTTTTTTTTCTTTTCTTCATAAAACATTACTCTTTCATAAAGAAAATGGCAAATGTACGAAACAGCTACCAAGCAAGCTCATTGAAGGTGGGCTAGTTTTCCTTTCATAAAAAAATGCATAGAGAAGTTTACCTCTACATATAATGCTTGGAAGTCATCAGTTTGACTTAACAAAAAGGACGACTGAACATCTTTAGTTTAAACACAGGATTTACTAATGTCATGTTGTCTGGAAAAGTCAAATAAAACCACAACTACAGATTTTTTATAAGAAATTGTTTATTTATAAAATACCTTGTTTAAATTTGATACATAACAGCAAATTGACAATTCAACACTACTGCATACGCAATAATAATAAATGGTATATTTTATATGGAGTTTAATAATACATTAATAAAGTAGCAACAAACATGAACAAATGTTTAATATCTAAAATATCTATTCAAATATAATAATGATTATACAATACAGAAGATGAAAGGTAACTAATTTTGATTAGAATATCTAAACTGTGATTTATAAATGAAATGTAAATAATTTGACCAGTTACATGCCCACATGCTTTTGGATTGTTAGATTGTCGGACAGAGAAGCCTAATCTATTTTGTTGTTTACAATATTTGCAATACAGACAAAATTGTACAAAGATGCGATCGAATAATGACACTGCGTCTGCCATCTGAATTTTTGAAGCAATTTACGAATAAAGACATGGAAAGAGTAAATATTTAATTTTATCTAACTTGTAACACAAACCATTGGTTAAATACTGGTCAAAACACGACTTTAACTTGGAAATGCATGTTTACATCTCATTATGTCACATCAAAACGGCACTAAAATATGTTTTTCCACAGATCAGTTATGGCAATTTTTGTGTAAATAAGCCACGTGGTCGTGCCTCTAATTAAATGCTGATATACCGGACCGAATACAAACTTTTACAGATGTACTTTAGCTTGGGCAAAGAAAAAAAGTTCTTAAACTTATACAAAATGTTTTACTTAACTGATGGGAATATACGAATAAAATAGAAAAGCTTTATACTTCGATCACTGGTTAATAAACTTCTTCTTTCAATGTCAGTAGCTTTATCACATACTGATTCTATTGCTTAACAACTGAAGATCAGATAAGCTAGTCGATGCTGTCATAAATATAGATTCGGTTGATTTATTTCGTTGATATTTGTTTTTTTATATCTTAATTGGTTAATAGGACATACTACAAGATACACATAAACAAAATGTTGAATACAATTCTATACCACCTAGAAACAGAATATACTAGTCTAAAAATGTGTATGTTAAAGTACTGCTTAATTGCACCTACCAAGTATGATATTTGTCTGTAAAAGTAGTACTTGTTAAATGAACGCAGTTAACTAGTGTCTAGCGTATATCATATGGATATAATATAAGAATATGTACAGTGTTTAGAGTCTCTGTAGCAATATGATACACACAGAGACGTTCTCCAAAACTCAATAATATAGCATTTATTCTTTTTTTTTATTTCGGCCAATGTCTTATGAAACTTTTGTTATTTGTAAACTTTTTTTGGTAAGGGAAAGCACAAGAAACACAACCATATTTGATGTAATGATACATCCCTGTTGTAAACGTTAAGGTTTTTGATATTGTGCAATCTTTAATTAACTGTAAAATATTCTCCTTTTTTGTTTTATAATTTTACAATTTGTAAATGCAAGTTCCAAGTAACATATTAGCACACACTACAACGTTAACAAGTAATTTGTGTAGAATTTTGCTGAAAGACATATGGTGTTACTGGCATTTTCCACTTCAGTCTCCCTGATCACTCAATGTTTTTATCATATTTTATAGCCGCTATAAGCAACTAAAATCGACAAAAACCGTCGAATATAATCATAGATCTATTTAATTTTGTAAAAGAAAGACACTCAATGAGTACAAAAAATATTGTAACTGAATTTATAGGAATGAAATCATGCCGGGCCTTTGATATTATACCAAAAATGAAGTATCAATAACTTTCTTCATAAGTTTTGCCGCACATGAATCTTTCTACATAATTAGATGCCATTTATCTATTTAGTTTATTTTTAATCATAATGCATGTTTATATTCCAAACTTGAAGTATAGTTAATCAAATATATCATTACCAAAACATAATGTACAAAACCACTAAAATCATTAAAAAAAACACAGAGAAGTTTACAGCTTCTATTATCTGACCTGACATATAATAAAATAACAATTTTGATTAAAAACTGTCACATTTACTGACTCATCTCTGAAGAAATCGTTACTTTTTTCACTTATATGTCAATATTTTCCATCAGCTAGCATATATCATTAAATACAATGCATCATACATAAACCGTTTGTACGTCAAAACAAAAACAAATATTTGGATTAAAATACAAAATACACACAAATTTACAATTTTTTTCGTTTCATGAAATAAGTTTCTGATGTATTGATTGCTCATTTTGTTGGTAGCAATTTGTTACATATATAAAACAATCATTTGTGAAATTGTCATGATTTTTGTCTGCCTCTTCTAGATATTTGCAATGAATAAAGAAACATAGTTCGAAAGTGTTTAAAAGTCATTGCGTTATAGTTAATAAGCATATTAAAGTATCAATTATTTACTGGCCTTTTATCATTCTTCTAAATCGAAACATATTCTTGACATCCTCAGTGCTTGCCCAAACGTGGAAAGATGAAAATACTAAAATATACATGCTATGATTTTAATATTGATGATAATTTAGACCTAACCGGAACTATAAACACACGTAAGTTGTCGCTGTAGTCCGCAATTCTTTGAAGCACATGCCATTTGTGTCAGGGACTTATTACGGATCTGCAATTATAGAACAGAATAGACTTTGTTTTGATCTGTACATGATACATCTTATACAAAATAATTTTCAAGTAACATGCACATTTCAGTGCAAATCAATATAAAGGTTTCAGTAATACAAATATTGTAAAGAAATCAATTACTGACACATCTTTCTTTATTATACATATTGTTTTTTACAATTTAAAAGTGACAAAATATATATTGTTTACTTGAAAACTAGGTAAAATTCTAAACATATTGTTTTGTTGTTGGGAATTCTAATAATCAAGTAGACTCCACAAAATAGTATATACTCTAAAAGATGTAAATTTATTACCTAAAATCCCTAACATGGAGACTGGCTAGACATGTTATTGGGCATGTGCAATATGCATATATTGTAAACTATCTGATCAGCTGATATTACTACAGATACAACTTATGTTTTTGTTTAGTAACGTATTGCTCTAATAATACAAATAATTCAGAGGAAAGAATGGAAAATTATGTTTTGTTATGGCAGAAGCAAATAGCTCAAAACATCTTTTATAGGTAATGCCAACCTTTTTTTCGGTTGAAATTTATGTAATACTGACAATGTTAAAGTCATTTGGCGTTTAAATGAAGCAGAAAGACATATGGTGGCTATCCGTTCATTATGTAAATACAGGACACACGAGCGGGTACAAGAGTATAGACGATTGCTTACCTGAAGAAAAAAAACTGCCGGTAATATTGTATATCAAAGCAGTATACATGTACTTCTACTTATCAAGATTCCACCTAACAAGATATACTTACGATAGAGTTGTGATTACACAAGGTTCGGTCATAAGGTGTCCTGCAACCGTATCTCAGTGGTCTGGTCAGATCGTTTCCTTCAGCGCCCCATTGGTAAACTACGTTGTAAATATCTTGCCCCTTCAAAGTTTTAGATTCTTTTAATAAGTAAATAGAACATGCATATTTATACACGGCTATATTTAGATGCGCCTGCTGACAATGAACTATTGAAATTGTAAATCAAACGTCATTTTAAGATATGTTTTAATATGATGTTTCACGAGCGCACATCAATGCAAGAGAAAAGTTTTAAAAAAATCAACAGTTCAGTTTTTACTTTTTCATTTAAATAAAACAATTAATTTAAATTTATTTTCGAATGATTTTATTTTTTTTGTTTAAACAAGACTGTTTAAGATTACCGGTTCAGCTTTTCCAAAGTTAGTGTAACATTTAATTGGCCCCGGGTATTCTGTTTCACAACGAATAACGTACTTCGCCCATCTCTCCAAATAACTACTCCAAGCCTGGAAAACACATTAATGTTAAAATAAATATCATTTGTAGAAATTAAACTTTACCAAAACTAAAAAAGCTTTGGTCTTATCGCAACCCGAATACGATGAAAGCTGCAACTTTTGTGTTACATAAATTTTGACATAAAATTATCTTTTGGGGTGACATAATGCTCATCCAAGGGTGTATAATGAGTGAATAGGTTAAAATAAAAGTAGGTTTACATTTTGCCATTATTTCTTTCAATTTGATAATTTATTTCGCATAAACGATAAATAGCTCATGTGGCCAAGGCAAATTTCTATAAACATCCATCAGAATTTAACTTTTAAAGAGTTGGGCAGTCTTTTTATATTGAAGACACATTAAACATTGTCCACTATCAACTTATAACAGTCATTCTGAAATATATAGTAAATTCAGCCCAAATGTACAATGGTATATGAGCAATTTACTTTAACAGCTATCAAACTCAACATGCTACATGGACATAGTATTCCATTAACTAGTTTACTTACTAAGTCTTTGGCATTAACTTCTCGTCTCAACACATTATGTGCAGATATTGTGAAGAATTGTTCTTCCCCTGTCAAATCACCTGAAAATTGTCAATCAATGTCATTGATTTCTCTTCGACAATTAAATGTGGACACAAAAAAAGTTAAAATGTTACAGTTGTAATTGTATTGCTTATAAAAACTATGTCTACCTTATCAATAAAAAAATATCATTATTATGTATTAATATAATCATTTTGATACCGACGAGCAAACTTATAAGTTTTTATTATATATATGAGCTTGATATGTATTTCCCTGTAAGGTACTCTACGATTATATAACTAATTATACAGGTGCAAGAAACCATCTGTGTTGAAAAGGACATATAAATTAGGACAAATAAAGAAGAAAGTTCAGTAAGGCTTTGAGATGTAATTTACGAACGTTTTTGATGCATTTGGCAGCATAAATCAAACCAAGTGTAAAATGCAGAAACTGGTGTCAAGATTATCTTTTAATGTTGAGTAATGAGATTTCTCATAAATAAGTAAAGTGCACAAGGTGTCCAGCTGGGAGAAGTTGTTATGTTATATATCCTTATAATGAAAGGTGCATCACACCGTATATCAGTTAAACCACATTTTTCCGTACACAAAAGAGACATTTGACTAGACACTTTGGTTCAGTTGAAAAATGAGTTTTTGACAGCTGTGGAAAGAAATTTTATACTTATATTTTAGTAAGTAAAGTTAATGGTCTAGATTATTACAAAGTTACAATTTAGCGAATATATTATACCGTTCTTGATGGAATAGACATAGAAACTAGCACTAACACTAAAGTACTATCTAAACTGAAAATAATTTTAAGACCTAATCGATGCCTTAAAATATCAAATCTTCGTCTGCTACTGAAAACAGCGTCTACCATGCGACCAGTACAGACAAAGGTCAGCCAGCACATCCGCGCCGTGCGATCTTGGAATGTACTGTTTGCCATTCAGTCTCAGTAAATATTGGTTTTATCCATATTGAAAGATGGACACGTTCATTTAATGTCTTTCGCACGGAAAGGGTTAAAAAGATTAACAATGCGAAAATTATTGGAACAAATGAAAGCATAATATCGCATTAAAACAACCATTTTCTTACATACTGAAATTTGAATTATAAAACATTGAATGGAACGTTATTGACGAATATCAGGAAATGCAGCGTCTATTTCGTTGGGAACATTATTTCGAGTTATATCTATACGACTAGAAGTAAGCAATCTTAAGAACGCAACTCCTGCCAGTGATTTCAACAGATCATATAAAAATTATATAACATTTTTTTCTGAAATGACTGTTAATACGACTTAAAATTGTTAAATATTAGTACAAATTATTAAACAAATGTTCCGGATATTCTATTACAACAAAACAAATGTATGACCCTGTACTTTATGGTCCGTTTATTTAAATATCCGTATAATTAATGATATAACTATTTAAATGATATAAGATTTAGCAGTCAGCGTGTATGTCACACTCAATCTATGATGAAATACAATATGTACATGAGTATATTATAGTGAAACTTGGAAGAATCAAATGAACGAACATATGCAATACATACTTATTTGTATCAGTCTTAAGTTTTGTAATTGATAATGTGTAAAGCGTTTGAACATGTATCCATTTATTGGTGTCCTTTGTTAAAATTGTTGTTATGTCCAAATTGTTTTCAAAAAGCAATTAATTTTCATTATTTAACCAATAAAATAACATTTTACATGTTTTTGTACTTCTATATATTTAAAAATTCTACAAAAACCGATTTCTCCGACTAAATAATTTTTATCGTCGTATTAATGTTTCTGGATTATCGTACTGAAAAAAGAGAGAAAAATAATTTTACGTTCAAATGATTTAACTTATTGCTTCAAATTATTGATCTTCTTTTCCCCAGCAACTCACTTAAAATTTCATTGTCATTTTACTTTTCCATACGTTTTCAGATGATATCTAAAATTGCTACGTTACTAAAATATAAATCAGCAATTCCTATCGAATTAAAATCAAAAGAAAAGAAAACAAAGACATGTTATAAATAAGAGTGTTTCTTAGCCAATAAATTTGTCAATGATATAATGAAAACAATTCTTATATTTAAAGGGACTCCACTGAGTTTTCTTTTTGACATGACGGAACTGGACATACTTTTCCGAAATGTGTATACCATTTGCTGTAGTTCTGACCCAATAACTTGTGTGCAAATTTTCAGGTCATTCCTTTACACCGTTTTTCAAGAATGATATTTATTTTATTTTGCAAAATGACCCAAAAATGAAAAGCTTTGCAACCCTTTTACTCAAATCGTCTGGGATAAGAATTGCATTTACTAGAGGATTTTAAATGTTATTCCTGAGTGAATTCCTTTATCATTCTGTGTAGATTGTTTTATTTCAAGTGATTCACTTCATGCTTGTAAGATTTTCAAATTTGAAGTTTTAGGCCTTTTGACCTCAGTGGAGTTCCTTTAAAATACAGAAGCAAACAGAAAGATCCACACCAAAGAAGCCACAAACACTTAATGGTATAAGTACAAACAGCCGCAAACCGAAAGCTACATTTTATTGCTCAGTGACTACATATTATATTTCTCCCTCTGAGCTTTATAATTATATTAAGCTACGTGCTAATGCACCTTCATTCTGTAACAATGCAAGCGCTTCGTATCTTCTTCGTTCTTCTCTCAATCTGTGACGCCGACGTAATTCTTGTGCATATAATGCTGTATGTAAACAAAGCCATCAGAGCGCAATGTTGAATCAAAATGACAAAGTATATATGAAATGGAAGCTTTACATATAACAAGCAAAATCCCAGAGAAATATTTAATCAGCAAGTAACTATTTAGGAATAATATAAAATGAATTGCTAAATCAGATTTGAAGCTGAAAAATATGAACTTGATGAATTATTTTGTTAAACAATCTATCTATGAAGAAAAGAAAAGAAAAGAAAAATAAAGAAAACCCCTCATATAATTGTTCTTTCAGCCAGGACAAAAAAGTATGTCATTAAATGGAATCTGTGAATGAGGAATAACATAATCGACAATCTTAATTTTAAATTAAAGACATTATTTTATCATTTGTAAATCTAAAAGAGGATGATCTTAAACTAAATTGCCTTATGCACATTTGTTTAAAGGAAGAGATTATATGATCAAAATGATAAAAGGGTGAAAAGGACGGATTTAGGTTCCTTTCAAACAAAAGCACTTGCAAAGGTAAAGGGTATTCCAACTAAAGCACCTTCATTTTGGGTTAGAGCCAATGCTTCGTATCGCCTTCTTTGTTGCTGCAATCTAAGTTGATGTCTTCTTTGTACTTCTTCGTTATAACGCGAAACGGCGTCAGCCCGCCGTAATTCTTGCACTGCTGAGTAATGCTGCTCTCGGCGTCGTAATTGCTCCTCGTAACGCCGGCGGCGTTCCTTTCTTTCACGCATTAACATTTCGTATTCTCTAAGATATCTCTCATATTCTATTCGTCTCTGGTAAAGAGCGTCTTGTAAGGAAGTCTGTCGTTTCTCTGAAGTATGTTAGCTTAGTTAGACAATCAAAACGCAATCCTAGACGTTAAAAACAGTCAACAATAATGTAAAACATTACAACGAAAATACTATGTTAAATTTAATGAACACATACAAAAATATTCGTCATTATTTAAATGAAGTATAAAACCCTGTAGACAAGTGTTAGTCACACAAAATTGCTCATTCAAAAGAATCAGGGCATTTTAATTTAAGAGACTGGAAAATGACTTGTTATGTTATAAAACAGTCAGTCAAAATCTTCTAAGATAATTTGCGTAAATTATAAAAAGCTCACACCAAATTTTAATATCATTGTTACAACATAGGAAGTTAATATCACGAATTATTCATAAATAAACATAAACAAACATTATACAACAAAACACTTTATGTTAATCATAAACTTTGAAATTATTTCAACCGCAAAATTTGATGTTTTTCTTACTTCTACTGCCCCCGTGCTTTACATTTGATGATGTGTCTGCCACAGTTATGTTATTTGCAACTAGCTCTAAATTATGGATAATCTTTTCTTGTTTTTCGTCAAGGTCCTTTTCTTCCCTTCGCTCAAATTTCTCGATTCTCCTTATATTTCTCTTGTCCGATCTACCTGTAGACAGAATTTTTGTTATTAATTAGTACAGCAATAACTATAGCAGTTTTATCGTTCTATTCCTTTTTCTTAAATTGTTTCAGACTTGGGGCTGATCAAATAGAATGTATAAATTTATCAAAATACTATCATAAAATTTCATTAAACTGATTACCTCTATCAATGTCGAGATGAATTTTATGCTTCTTCGCTAATGCACCAAAAATGTTGTACTTTGAAAGATAATTATTTTTGCATACCAGCATTGGCAGAAACTGTTGACATCACTTACTTGGAAAAGGAATAACTCTGTTATTCGGTGTATACACTACAATGGTCTCATTTCGTCCACGATGTTCTTGATACACCCTGTTGTTCTGTTTCTCTCCATCATTTTTACTGTATATAATATAAAATGTAATATTGCAAAACCTCAGGAAAACTAGCACATTTTCCCGCTTTTAAAACGAATTGTAGAATTTAGTTTAAACAATATTTTATTTATAAGTATTACATTTACATGATAATTGACAAATAATAAATAGTACGGATTGAGTAGTAAGCTTGAAAGCTTTTTTAAAAACTCTTTCCGTAATCACTATCTCAAACAGTATGTAAAATGGTAACAATTATATGCATTTTTGAGTTAAATATACATAACATTTTCACTATAAACTTGCTTCTTTACATGTACAGGAAAGTTAGCAATTTACACTCTGGTTTTCCTAATCGAAACGACCTTAATAATAGAATATTGACATAAAAATGTGAAAGAAAACCCTATAGTTCTATAGCATAAATACACGTAAGTGATAAATGCACAGATTAGCACGTTTAAACTTTTCAAGAAAAATAATAGAACTTTAAAGCATGTTTTAAAAAAATTTAAAGAAAAATAAATAAATGGAAACGTTAGTTAATTGTTGAAATTGTTGGGTAATAGATGGTAGGAAATAAGAGACAGATTTGAGAGAAAGAAAAAGAAAGACAACAGGAATGGTCACTAAAATACTATGGAGTTGATGGAACGAGTTTACAATATACTTTTGAGAAGATATTATGCATCTAAATCTCTATTTCATATTAGTCGAAAAAATAACTTTCTATTACATTTCAAAACGTTTTGTTCTGTGTAAATATGAGTGTATATGAAGGACTATTGCTTCATTTAAATCGTCAGCAATTGAATTATCACCATAGAGTAAAACGTTAAGTGTGACAGTTGTTATTTCACTTAAATTATTAAGGAGGACATTTCGTTCATCTTGGTACCTTGGACACGAGAAGAAATAATGAGATGTGTTTTCTATGTCACCACATTCACATAGGGGACTTTCTATTATGTTTTTTGAAAACAAATGTTCTTTGAGAGAACTACAATGTGTTCTAAGTCGTGTGTGTATAATCTGGTATTTTCTCTCACCTACATAATAATGAGAAGGCACACTTTGAACATCTTCATTAAGTCTTCTTTTGAAAATTGAAATGGATGGTGAATTTCTGTAATTAACAGGAAGATTGTTCCAGTCTTTAATTGATGATGGCAAAAATGAATGAGAATAAAGTTGTGTGTGACAAAATATATTTCTAGTGTTGTCTGCATTTCGTAAATTATAATCTGAAGATTCTCCTACTGTATCGGGAACTAATGAAGAGAGGTAATGAGGAGAAAGATTATTGAACATTTTATAAAGAAGAATTTGTTTGTGTTTGTAGCGTCTTACTTTAAGGGATTGGATGCAAGTATCTTCATATAAAGATTAGAGATAGAAACAAGTTTTGTTGTACCGGCTATTATTCTGCAGGCTTCAAGTTGTATTTTTTCAAGTTCAAATTCATCTTGTTGAGTTATGTTGTCCCAAACAACATCCGAGTATTCCAGAAGGGGCCGAATGAAAGAGAGATATATAGTTTCAAGTGACTTACGATCAAGAATGAATTTCAAAGATCTCATTATATAAATTCTTTGCCAGGCTTTTTTGGTAATATTTTGTATGTGAGAATGCCAATTTCCATCATTAGAAAATGTTACTCCAAGATGTTTGTGTGAGGTCACTTCATTTATTTGCACTCCATTCATTGTCAATGGGGGATGAATTGGTTTGTTTACTTTACGAGAGATAATGACTGATTCCGTTTTACTTGGATTGAAGTCTACAAGCCAACCATTTGCCCATTCTGTAATTTTTTTCAGATCAGAATTAAGAGTCACCGCAGCATGAAGTGGATTATCAACAATGATATATAAACTTGTATCGTCTGCAAAGAGTCTGATATATGAGTTAATGTCAAGAACAATGTCATTTATATAGATTAAAAAGAGAAGAGGGCCTAGAATGGACCTTTGAGGAACTCCGGCTGAAATAAAAACGGTTTGAGAGGAACCGCCTGGAAGAACCACCTTTTGTTTTCTATCACTGAGATAGTCACTAAACCAGTTTAAAAGCCCACCATTTATTCCAGCAGACTGAAGCTTGAAAATGAGACCTTTATGCCAGACACGATCAAAGGCTTTTGAAATATCGCAAAAGACAGCTCTCACTTCTTTTCCATCATCAAGGGCTTTGCAAAATGTATTATATATAGAAACAAGTTGATTTGTTGTTGAGTCATTGGGAACAAACCCAGATTGTAATGAAGTTATTGTGTTATTAGCAACAAAGAAATTGAATATATGCTTATGTATAATTTTTTCTAAAGATTTGCTGATCGTGCTAAGAAGTGATATAGGTCTGTAATTAGAAACAATTGAGGGGTCACCTTTCTTGTAGACTGCACATACATTGGCAAGCTTCCATTGTGAAGGGACTTTACAAGCTGTTAATGATTTTCTGAAAAGATGACAGAGAGGTACAGAGAGTTCTTCTGACAATTCCTTTAGTATCCTGTTGTTGATATTATCAGGTCCTGATGCTTTACCAACATTGAGAGTTTTAAGAGTATCACGTACCTCATCATAAGTTATATTTATTGTGTCAAGTTTATTAATATTTTGATGTACATGAAAGTTTGGTAAAGACTTATTTTTATCATCAAGTGAGGATTGTGATTGGAAAAATTGGTTAAGTAAATTTGCTTTTTCAGTGTCAGAAGTCAATATGGTGCCATTATCATTCAAAATCTTAATTTTACTATTTACTGTTGGTTTAATGAATTGTTTGAGAATTTTCCAGTAATCTGTTGTTTTTAAATTTTCTCCTTTTATTTTTTCTGATAATTGTTTAGTATAATCTGTTTTTGCATTTCTAAGTAGGTGAGTTGTTTTGTTTCTTAATGTTTTGTATTTGTTCCAGTGTTCAATATTATTTGATTTTTTAGCTCTGTCATATGCCCTTTTTCTTTTCCGTATATATTTTCTTATTTCATTATGCATCCAAGGAGGGTCTGTTTGTCTTATAGTAACTATTTTGTTTGGAATGTGTTTTTTTGATAATGTAATCAAGGTTTCAGTAATATTACTAGCATAAGTATCGATATCGTCACTTTCAAGGGATTCCCAGTTATATGAAGCCGCTTCACGTCGCATATTATTAAAGTTGCATTGATCATATTTCCAGATAAGACGTTTAAATGATTTAGCATGTGACTTTTGACAGTTAAGTAAGCAATATACTGGACAATGATATCTTAATTGTTGTTCAAGAAATGGATCACCTACACCCGAAGCATGGACACTACACGAAGAAGAGAGAAATTGTAGAATTTGAAATCAGTCGTGTTGAAAGGTTTTCTTGACAAGCTTATATTCATACAACACTAACATTACAATTCTTCGGAAACTCACAGTACAACAGTTAAAAAAATGTCATATCTTCTTTCTTCATTGGCAATACAAATGTGAACACGTTTTATAACAATGTAGAATTTATATATCTATACTAGAGAAACATGTGGTGTTTTTATGAAATAATAATTGTGACATATTCATTCAGATTTTATGTTATATTTAGTGCTTAATATGCCAAAAGCTGAAGATTTACTGCATGAGTAATGCACGTCCATTCTTTGTGTTTTGTCTCCAAGATTAGACATGCGACTGTCTAAAGTTGCGTTTTGTTAATTACAATAACGAAACCGCACGTGACATGGTTCTAAACTGAATATCTATATGTTTCAAAAAGGCACCATGTCTTAATTCATTAAATTAGTGATAAAAATTGTAAAGATGAACAATTTAAGATTACATTTTCATTTATAAATAATACAAATAAAAGAGCTTCAATCCAATACCAAACAAAAGAAGGTTTTCATTTTTTTGATACGATAATAAGTATTAGAATAAAACCGCTGTTTTCATTAGTCGTGATCTAAGCCATATATCATTATAATTATACTACATAATAGAGACCTATGTACACTTTTAGTAGGAGTATTATATTAAAATGAATGAAAAATAAATAATAAAAATTGAATATTACATAAAATTGAATCTAACAACATTTAACTTATATAGAGTTTACAAGCGGTATGAAACAAGGTGTACATATTGTTCAACATTTTTCTCTATTTCCAGAATTAACACTAATCTTTAGTATACATTGACCAAATTGCGTAATTTCCGGAAATAATTTGGTAATGAACAATCCTGCTCATCTGTATTTTTAACATATAAAACTGATATAATAAACATCATCTATAAAGTATTATTAAAATAAACACGAATTTCATGAAATCAGATTTCCTACTTAATCCGTTTATATTGTAATATTTTTACTATATGATAGAAGTAAAATGTTATTTAAACAAAACTAATTCAATTTTGTTTTTGAAATCTTTGTCTCTGGAAAAGATCGAGTAATAATAGTGTGAATTTGAAAGACTAAATGCTAGATTTGTGTCGATGTGTACCTGTCCCTCAATAGTTCATGATTATCATTTTAAAGAGACATAGACATGCCAATATTTTCATTGCCAACCGTACATGTAACCTTATTTAGAACAAATATTTAGAATTAAACAACATGCATCACATTACTGTAGAATTGTTTACCTAAATGAATTATGGCTTCCAACCACTCTATCAACTGGTTGGCGTTTATGATTTCTGTGTCCTCTTCCCCTTCTAGATCCACCGCCGTTATTTGGTCGGGATTCTTGTCTGGATTCTTTCCTATTGCCTCCCGATATTGTTGTAGGAACTGGCCTTGGCTGTGCAAGACTTGCTTTTGATGATGTCGAGCCTGAAAATACAACATTGATTTGAATAGATATTTTTAGACGAACTAATGGGTATACCGTCATATAAAGAACTTATATTTTCAAGACAATTGCGAGAGCAAGTATTATCGCATATTTTATTAGGTACATGTACATTCCAAAAGAGTATTAGAACATACCAGATATTGACTCAATCGCCGCACTTGGTTTTCCTACAGGAAGTGTTCGAACACCAGGTGTTGAAAATCGTGCTGAAAAGAATAAACGTTATTTTACCGGCATAGCATCTAAAAGAATATACCGCTCGCATTTTGAATATGGAACTAGGGAGTGAAAACAAGTTAAACACGTAATAAATATTTAAAGAGTTTAACATTGACCTTTCTTATATGTGATAGAAATAAGGGATATACTTGTATTAGTTTTAAGATAATTAAGTATATTTACCTGAACATAAATTATCTACACACTTCGTTCCCTGAGGGCAAGCAGCACAGCGTTTGTCTGGTATAAAAACTTCAGACCCCAAAATGTTTACCCTGCAATGTTTATCAATTACATGTGTATGTAATTTCCGTGAAAAATACTCAAAACTTCGTTAAAGGGACTTATTATGCAAATAATGTGATATTTACTTATTGGGGAAAAAATTCGTTCTGATTTTAGATCTCTTATGGGAAAAGTATTAACGGTATTTTTTTTTAGATCATTTCATCATCGTTTCAAAACACTTCTTGTGTTAAGACAACCAAACACTTGCTCATTAATTTGTACATCATTACAAAGCTAGACATGTAAACGACTGAATAATATAAATGACGACAATTACAAAGAATCATTACATTTTCAGTTAACCTAAAATATTATTTTCATTCTTCTAATATATGTGTCAATATTTAACCTCTACAATTTGTTCAAATATACCTATATAACATTGATAAAACACGTTTGCGGCAATTTTACAAAAGCAAGCATCTGATTATCTCCGGCCTTTGTATTGTTTATTTCTCAAAATTTCATTGTTTACGCACATGATTATTTTTAATTTCTTTGATTACCAAACTGATTTGCCAACCAACGCATACTCTAGCTATTTACGTCACCGAACGATATATCGCACGTACACGTATGTTTTAATTAAAGAATAACATAATTCATGAACTGCTGACGTCATGCAATAAATGATTAAAATCATATGATATTGTATATGATGATATGATCTATATATTTTGAAGTTGATTTATAAAATCTAATACTTTTTAATAAGAATTTAAATATCTTTTAAAAAGAACATGTAGAACATGTACATGTATGGAATGTTACAAGAAATAGTGGCAAAACTAAAATGCAAAATAAACCAATATCAAATGTGTACTGTATAAAGAAACGAACACTCGTCAGGTGGTACTTGTACATAAGCATACTACACACAATTTAGAGAATAAACTTAAAATTGCCACAAAAACATTCATCATAATAAACAGAATAAAAAGTACCAGCCAAGAACGATTTGTTTAAAAAAAAGAAACAGTTTAAATTATTTGTCTTATAACAAATTCTCATATAGTTTTTATCTCTCCTTTTGAATATAAGCTACCAAATTCCTGCATAACGTATCAGGAAATGGGTGAAATATATGACTTTAAATAAACACACATGTCATAGTGTCACCTTAATCCTTCAAGTATGTAATTTACATAAAATAATATTTGTATGCATATTTTCTTTATTTTCCATTCATTTTTCGGTTGACAAGCGTCGGTATATTTGATTACTTTTAAAAGAGAAGATGGCAAAAAAAAACACGTTTATTTTTTAACATGTTAATAGTTGTAGGATTTTTGATACGTTACTAAACAGTTGCATAATAATATCTAATGATATGTAATACTCTACATCAAACACGTTTGTACAAATCTAATTTCTGATTAAATGATATAAAATAATTTTTTTTCTAAATTAAAAACTAGCCGGTATTTTTTTGAAATTTTCTAGCACAGTTAAATTTTATCCTTTATAACTTTTAGTATATCATTATATCACGCTGAAATATGATGGTAGCTGTAGATAACAAGTAAATTATGCATCAAGTTGAATATGTCATAAATCGTTTTGCTGTGCATTAAAGTAAGGATATCTCTCGGATCTGAAATACAAGTCTATCTTGAACAATCAGGACAGTTTCTGTCTAAATGATATTTTATATACTGTCTTACAAATGCTCAAGTGAAAACGACGTGTCATCGTTGAATTAGACACGGATGTGTGTTAAAACGTCTTTTTAAATATTTTATCAGATTGAGACGTTACATTATAATAAATTTCTAGAGAAATATTTTGTGGGATTCTATTATTAGTACTTGCTATCCATTTTTTTGGATGTAATATTTCCTCGCTTACTAAGCTATTTAAACAAATCAGATATTTTATGTTAGAATATTATAGCATTAATGATACTAACATATTGACGTATACTGACGTTACTTTCGGTAATAGAACGTCAATAATGGACGGTTCAGTTTAAAAAGAGAATTCTATGTATCTATATCAAGGTTCTTGAAGTTATATTATAGTTGAATCAATGTCGGACCAATGTCTAGCTACAAGAAACTAATTTGTTCAGAATATTGTTTGTTTTAAATAAAAAAGTAAAAAAACACCATATACATTGGTTTTAAAAGAGACACTTTAAAGTGTTTCATTTGTAGTTTGTTTTATATATTCATAAATTTGTAGATTTTTTTTGATCAACTGAAATATATCAAAGATATATAAGCAAATCGCAAGACCAAGGCAACGCTGTACATAGCCAACAATGAGCTTTAAAAAAATCTTTAACAAATGTCCTCGAACGAGCATACGTAACGTTATATAAAATTTATAACAAGGCTTCCTTTTTTTCTGCCAGGGTTCTTTGTAAATATCGATTTTCACTTTGATTAAAAATGCAATCATAATTTTATGAACAACATGAATAAAAATGATGATCACGGTATATCATTGCAATTCAAGGCTAATATTTATTTTCAAATTATTTCTATCTATGTCATTGAAATTCTCATGTAAACTGTGCAATTATATTTGTTCAGTTAAAGTAACTTTCAACATACAGTAAGTCGAAAATGCTTAGCATGAGGAAGTACCTTCTTAGATCAAAGAAGCCAACGAATAAATGTACATGGAATAAGAAATCCTATTTTAAGTATCTTGTGCCATTTAAATCTCGAATACACAGTTCAAACTACATGTATTTGTCTTAGCTAGCAAGTAGAATAACCTTTACATCAATCTACGATTCTATTCATTAAATTTGATTGCATGAAATTAGATTGCGACAAATCCAAAGTTTTTGTCGATCCAGAAATAATTTTGTAAATTAAATTGTTTATGTTTGACAAAATGTTATAGTAAATAGAAACACCTGAAAGCAATATTCGTTTTATTATCAGTATTTATGTCTTTTTTATCAAAAGTATTTACGGTATTACATAAAAAATATCAATTGAACTCGACCTACCGGCGAAGATTTTTTGCTTAATTTTATTTAAAAAGCAATTCGTAAATCAATTCATCTGATGGTGTAAAGCTTTTACTTGATAAATGCCCGTGTAATAATTTATTACCTGGGTGTTATTTTTTTGTAAAAAATATAAAATGTAACACTAAACTAACAAATCAAGATGCAGTTTGTAGGCTTCAAAGAGGTTCTCCAATTTGTTTAACATTAATGTGTGGGCTTTAATCAATTTGATCACGTTTTTATTACATTTGAATCATTTTATTGCCTATTTTCATTCTTCATTTGCATATATTTTGTATTTCAATTTGTTAATAGTTGCTGTAATTTACTAGATTTTTGTGATATGAGCGGAACCAAATAGTTAAAAATATGTCTTATGTGACAATTTCACATATATAATCTTTCACATCTTCAAGTTTGTATACTAGACGCTAAGTTATATTGATACTATATAACACAAATAAATAAAAATATCAAATAATAAAGTAAGTTTTGGCAGCACCCAAATAGAAAACGGAAAACAATTTGGTAAAATATTCATTTGCATAAATCTAACTGAAAAGCAATAAAATCAAATCATCGGAAGCTTTTAAATGCATGAACTGGTAAATATTCCAATAACATAACAATCTTTTTTATTAAAATACGAAAGTATAAATATGACTTTTATTACCTAAAATAATGTTGCAATTACATTATTCCTAATACAAACTCATACTTGATGTTATTATCAAAACATTTGAAAGTTAACAATGTTGCTAAAAACTTATGCAATGTTTTCTTTATTCAAATAGTAAGAACATGTATATATCGGCTATGGCATAAAATCATAAATTAAATATTCTTTATCACACACCCGTGCCGATTTTGCGACTCCGTAAATATGGTATTGCACGGCCGTGCATATATTTTGACTTGACGTCATTAGCGTTACACAAACATAGTGTAAAGACGCGCTAAATGTTAGCGTTATACTATAGGCGCGTCAATGAAAAATGACTTTTATTTCACTTTAAATGGTCTTTATTTTGGGTATGTGATAAATAGAATATTAAATTCTTGTAAGTTCAGTACTGAATTTATTGCACTCGTTGAATAAAATAATATTATGCTCGCCAGAGGCTCGCATAATATAATTTCATTCAACTCGTGCAATAAATTCAGTATTGAACTTACACTCATTCAATATCCTCTATATATTGAAACCAAGTGTAACAGAACATTACACCGTATATAAATATAACGTATTTTAGATCTGTTCATTCAATTAATTGCATTGATAATAACATATCAAATAATCATACATATTATTTACTTCCGGTCAAAATATAATATATATTCGGTTGTAAACAACCTTTGCAGAAGAACCTTACCATGGTGAATAGAAGCATACGAACAATTTGGCGTGACGTTGAACTGCTCTTGGAGAAGTAAGCTCTAGTTTTGGACATTTTACAATAGCACAGCCTACTTCTTGGACATCTGCTGCTATAAGCTGAAATCATCGATACGTTAATAAAATATCAAGACTTGAACCAAAGGAACATATAAATGTACACAACAAAAACAAATATGGAAGAATTTAGTGTATGCATATTTCAGAAACAGCTTTATATATGCATAATAATGAAAATGCTATAAAGTTACATTGAAAATGATAGGATATTTGTGTTTTATTTCTCAAAGTTTGTATGTAAATGATCATTTAAGATATTTATGCAGTCCTTTTTATAGGAATTTGTCCTTTACTATTATGATAAATTGAGCTTTTTTTGAAATAATGATTTATATATTAGAGCAAAGGATAATATAACTTTAAAGAGGATATAAGGGTTAATGTCCATATGTGATGTGGTTAGAACTAATTAACTGTAAAAGAAAGTATTCCACAAGTCAGAATTTTATCTTCACTTTTATGTAGTCAATCTTAATTACTCTGCAACAATATTAATATTTGATGGCATATTATTTCGTGAAAAGAAACAAATGTCGTGTCACGGTGTGCGAGCGTTTCAGAATATTCGGTGTAAAAACGTGAATTCTAACACGACCAGCATTTTTCCCTATTGAACATAGAAGAACCGAAAGTGTGTGTTATTATGCAATAAAATCACATGTTGACGTTCTAAATTTAGACATGTGACGTAATCATTATACACGTGACGTAACCACTAAAAATGTTACGCGCTGAAAATAAGTACGGACACAACTCAGGCGCAATTTAGCTAATTATCAGGAACGGCAGCATTTATTTGTTGATGTCGTGTTAGAAGCGAAATAATATATCCAAATTGGTGATTTTATCGCTTGATAACATCACTGTTTGTCGTTCGGATGCGCATCATTATATCACTCGGGCTACGCCCTCGTGATATAATTCCTCACATCCGAACTCCAAACAGTGATTTTATTGAGCGATAAAATCACAGTTTGGGATATATTATTTAAGAAATAATATATCCCAAACAGTGATTTTATCGCTCAATAACATCACTGTTTGGAGTTCGGATGCGAAGAATTATATCACGAGGGCGTTATCAAGCGATAAAATCATTGATTTGGATATATTATTTCGATTCTAACACGACATCAACAAATAAATGTTGCCGTACTTTATAGTTAAGCAAAATTGCGCCTGATTTGTTTTCGTACTTATTTTCAGCGCGTCTGAATTTTAGTGGTTACGTCACGTGTATAATGATTACGTCACATGTCTATATATAGAACGTCAAACTGTGCATCTGTTGCATAATAACACACACTTTCTGTTCTTCTATGTTCAAAAGGGAAAAATGTGGGTCGTGTTAGAATTCTTAATTTAGTAGAACAAAAAGTAAGTGAAGAAACAGCGTTAAGAATGTGTAATAGAATCTATCTGAAGTAAACGTTTGCTTAAATATGACACTAAGGACACATTAATAGCATCGCCTTATGTAATTAAACGTCTACATGTACTAGTGGTGTATTACCAAAATATCTAGCGTTCAAAGAAAATACTTCTTTTACATATACAAGTTGTATATACATGTTTTACAGCTAAGACGGTATGAATATCTATTTAACTATTGCTAATTATAAGGTTAAAGGCAAAGGAAAGTATATACATGTACTAGAAACAACAAATCGCTGCATTTGAAAAGGAGTGAATTAGGAATTCAAAATAAAGTTGTATGGACATAAAATCGAAAAGATATCTGACTTCTTTAAACCTATGAGATTTTTTTTGTCGTGTTGATATTAAAATAAATAATATTTTGAAACATTGATATTCATTCGTTATTATGTCATTAAAAACACTTGAAATATTACCATTATTGTATCAAATATTTTAATTAATTTCAAATAAGTGTACATTTTGTATAAAAATTTAAACAACAATCTCTTTTCAGACAGTATTGTCCCAAATTACATTTTCAAGTGCAAATTGAAGTAAAAGGAAAAGACAATATCTGATAAATGTACTGCGATTTATGACATATCATGTATGAAATTAGCTTCATAAATGTAATTAGAGCAACATATGGCGTAAAAATGTGCTTAAAATGTGGTAAAATATGATAATTAAGTTGACAATATTCATCAATGACAGAGCAATATCTGCGTTAGGTTATAAATATCGTAAAGAATCTGCAACCACGTTTTCTGTCACACTTATTACATCTTAATGTAAACACTCCATTACAATTTATAAAGATGATGTTACGATATGTCAGAGGGTTTTACAGTATGTCAGATGGTTTTACAGTATGTCAGATGGTTTTACAGTATGTCAGAGGGTTTTACAGTATGCCAGATGGTTTTACAGTGTGTCAGAGGGTTTTACAGTATGCCAGAGGGTTTTACAGTGTTTCAGAGGGTTTTACAGTATGTCAGAGGATTTTACAGTATGTCAGATGGTTTTACAGTATGTCAAAGGGTTTTACAGTATGTCAGAGGGTTTTACAGTATGTCAGAGGGTTTTACAGTATGTCAGATGGTTTTACAGTATGTCAGAAGGTTTTACAGTATGTCAGAGGGTATTACAGTATGTCAGAGGGTTAAGCAGTATGTCAGAGGGTTAAGCAGTATGTCAGAGGGTTTTACAGTATGTCAGAGGGTTTTACAGTATGTCAGAGGGTTTTACAGTATGTCAGAGGATTTTACAGTATGTCAGATGGTTTAACAGTATGTCAGAGGGTTTTACAGTATGTCAGAGGGTTTTACAGTGTGTCAGAGGGTTTTACAGTATGTCAGAGGGTTTTACAGTGTGTCAAAGGGTTTTACAGTATGTCAGAGGGTTTGACAGTGTGTCAGAGGGTTTTACAGTATGTCAGATGGTTTTACAGTATGTCAGATGGTTTTACAGTATGTCAGAGGGTTTTACAGTATGCAAGAGGGTTTTACAGTGTTTTAGAGGGTTTGACAGTGTGTCAGAGGGTTTTACAGTATGTCAGAGGGTTTTACAGTATGTCAGATGGTTTTACAGTATGTCAGAGGGTTTTTACAGTATGTCAGAGAGTTTTACAGTATGTCAGAGGGTTTTACAGTGTGTCAAAGGGTTTTACAGTATGTCAGAGGGTATTACAGTATGTCAGATGGTTTTACAGTATGTCAGAGGGTTTTACTGTATGTTAGAGGATTTAACAGTGTATCAGAGGGTTTCACTGTGTACCAGGGGGTTTTGCAGTATGCCAGAGGGTTTTACAGTGTTTCAGAGGGTTTTACAGTATGTCAGAGGGTTTTTACAGTATGTCAGAGGGTTTTACAGTATGTCAGAGGGTTTTACAGTGTTTCAGAGGGTTTTACAGTATGCCAGAGGGTTTTACAGTATGTCAGATGGTTTTACAGTATGTCAGAGGGTTTTACAGTATGTCAGAGGGTATTACAGTGTGTCAGATGGTTTCACAGTATGTCAGAGGGTTTTACAGTATGTCAGAGGGTATTACAGTATGTCAGAGGGTTTTACAGTGTGTCAGATGGTTTTACAGTATGTCAGAGGGTATAACAGTGTGTCAGAGGGTTTTACAGTATGTCAGATAGTTTTACAGTATGTCAGATGGTTTTACAGTATGTCAGAGGGTTTTACAGTATGTTAGAGGATTTAACAGTGTATCAGAAGGTTTCACTGTGTGCCAGGGGTTTTTACAGTATGTCAGAGGGTTTCACTGTGTGCCAGGGGGTTTTGCAGTATGTCAGAGGGTATTACAGTGTGTCAGAGGGTTTTACAGTATGTCAGATGGTTTTACAGTATGTCAGAGGGTTTTACAGTGTTTCAGAGGGTTTTACAGTGTGTCAGAGGGTTAAGCAGTATGTTAAAGGGTTTTACAGTATGTCAGAGGGTTTTACAGTATGTCAGAGGGTATTACAGTATGTCAGAGGGTTAAGCAGAATGTCAGAGGGTATTACAGTATGTTAGAGGGTTTTACAGTATGTCAGAGGGTTTTACAGTATGTCAGAGGGTTTTACAGTATGTCAGAGGGTATTACAGTATGTCAGAGGGTTTTACAGTATGTCAGAGGGTATTACAGTATGTCAGAGGTTTAAGCAGTATGTCAGAGGGTATTACAGTATGTCAGAGGGTTTTACAGTATGTCAGAGGGTTAAGCAGTATGTCAGATGGTTTTACAGTATGTCAGAGGGTATTACAGTATGTCAGAGGGTTTTACAGTATGTCAGAGGGTATTACAGTATGTCAGAGGGTTAAGCAGTACGTCAGAGGGTATTACAGTATGTCAGAGGATATTACAGTATGTCAGAGGGTTTTACAGTATGTCAGAGGGTATTACAGTATGTCAGAGGGTATTACAGTATGTCAGAGGGTTTTACAGTATGTCAGAGGGTATTACAGTATGTCAGAGGGTTAAGCAGTATGTTAGAGGGTTTTACAGTATGTCAGAGGGTATTACATAAGGAGTTTGTTCTATATAATATATACTAGTGAATACCAATACCTACCTGTCGTCTAAAGCCATCCTGTTGTATCAAATATATTAATTCAAACAAATGATAAGCAAATTAAAATCACCTATAAAGCAGAGTGGAAAATTGTTAAAGTTATGATTGTTTTTGTTTAAATGCAGACTTTCTCTTAACGATATATTAATGAAAAAAGTTATTCCTGTAAATCCTTTATATGGTGCAATTACTCCAAGTAATTCGTAATTCATGACATGCTGCTTTTCTAAAATCCTTTTCAAAAATCTTATTTTAAGGATATTTTTTCATGACAGAGGCTATATTGCCATGAATGAGGCTATAATTCACAAATGATGCTATGTTGCCAAGAATGAGGCTACATTTCCACGAGGGAGGCATTATTGTTAATGAATAATGCTTCATTGCCTTGAATGGTACTATAATTTCTATGAAGGAAGGTTTATTTTCAGTCCTTTCATTATCGCTCAATTCATTGTGCAGTTTATTTTGAACGTTGATTCAGCAAAATAATGCTATCATAAAAAACATTATATCTCTTTGAAGAATGTAATTACAAACATCATATCACTTAAACATGAATAAACACGGATCTAACAGTATTCAAAAAGATGGCTTGTATCACTACGACATATTATTAAAAATGCATCGTTATTTTTTCTCTTTTTCACAATTAATTTAAAATTTCTTTTGTTGTGCAACATCAGTTAACAACCTAATGTCTTCAAATCTAGTGTGATATCCTACCATCAATTGAAATTTAGTCCTCATTCTAATCAAATTTCGCTTTTGACGAGTAGCGTCTTCGCCATATAATAGATACATTACAATGTAATAAAAGTCTCTCTGATTTAATTAAGATATCATATAAAATAGATATCATTTGAAACATCGAGGCTTATGTTTTGTCGTGCTTGAATTATTTGTGGACCGAATTTCTATCTCGCAAGCTAAATTCTTCCTTTAAATTCCGGGGGAATTCGGTGAAATATTATTTCATTTAAAGTGAATTGGTCTGTTATAATATAAATAATTATGTATATGGTATTAAGTATCATACATTACAAAAGTAACAAAAAAAATATATATAGATTTTGATGGTAAGTATGAGATATATATTGTTCCGATATTACAAGATTATATATAGAAGATAATAAATTGTTCTATATAAAACATTGTCGTTCATCACATAAACGTTCATAGTAAATCACTATAATCTCTTTCCATATTTCATTTCAAGAAATAGCTTATAAAATATACAAATGATACATTGCTGTTCTTTTTATCAGTATTTAAAATACTTATTGATAATTAATAGTGATTCAATTATAGACCAATCCACTTTAATAAAGTTTTGAATTGTAAACACATGGGTTTTTTTACTAGAATTAAAACTTCATGAGACATAAAATATATGAGGTAATTTTATTTCTTAAAAAGATTAAAGAAAACAGACAATCCTTGTGGTAGACGGTTACCACGGTTACCGTTCTGATTAATTTTAAACCTTTTCTAGAAATAAATGATAATATGCAAAATGTTGTAAAGCGACGGTCGGTGCCTACTCGTATTATGTAACACAAAAAGAAATATTATCATTTTCATTTGTATCACACCTGAATTTGTTTACTTTACTTGGTGATGCGAAGGAAGGTAATATGAGGCGACTTTAAACAGCGGTTGATGTCGGATTGGATTATTGCCTCAGCGTAAACAACAAGGGTGTCATAACGACATGTTAAACTGAACGATCTATTTTCAAACGGAAAACGAACAGAGGCATCAAAATTTATTTTTTATTTAAAAAAAAATGCATCTTCGTTTGATTTTTTTCTTCCTTTTAAAATGGTTCGCCGTTTGTTTGAAAACGCCTTTGAATATAGTTTGAGTCGAGTTAAATTTATGAGAAAATACATTTTCTAGCGGCTAAACTGTTTATTGGTGACTTAAGGTACGATAAAAGAACGTAACGTTATCGCACGAAAAATTGCAATACGATACGATAAGCTGGAGGTGGACATGTAGTTATGTTGACCAGAGATCGTGGGGCACATGATCGTATTTTAAGCTAAAATAAACTAACACAAAACAAAATTTATAATTTAAAACAAATCTTCCTTTGTAGATCTTTAAATATCGGAATGCTCAATATGTACATAGTACTTTTGGTACATGGACATTGGATTAAACCATTGTGCGATACTGTGCTGTACTGTTGTAAACTGCGATACATAGTCTTGTCACGATGATTTCCTTACGATATTTCTATCTCTTATACTGATTCAAAAAACATTTCCGTGTATTACAATTAACATTTATAAATCATCTTTTGATTAAACAAACATGATTTGATAATATTATGATTTTAGTAGTTTTATGCCCGATGCGATATAATGCGAAACACTTCGATACGAATATGATAAATTTTTACACGAAAATAATTTGTGACACAATATGTAACTTCACATTACATTATATCAATTAATGATGCCGGTTGCTTTTCAATCAAATTTAAGTACATATATCTTATTGAAAATATGGGCAAAATGACTTCATCTACATCTCAGTGTATTCAAATCTAACAGACAAAACGCTTTAAGTAGCTAAATCTGTTTTACACCCGTGCGAAAATCTCAAGTAGTAGAGATAGTGTCAGTTGTCTACTGGGCATGTTATGTTATCTCGATACATTAAAAAACCAACATTTGTGAATGATATAATGTCTAAGTGGTGAAAACTAAATCAAATAATATATATCCGCATTTGAAAAGCTTGTCTTAACAATAAAGAGAGAATAAATCGCATGCTGAAAGTGCTCTGTCATGGGAGATTTATAAGGCAAGCTATATGCACATAATAAGATTTTCAGTGAATATTTCACATTCCACTTACGTCCATGAATTTGTAATGACGTTAATTTCTCGACAAATCATATTTAATGTCCAACATTTTATATGTAATTTTAGTTTTATATAAACAATAAATTTTGAAATAGTATAGGGCGTATCAGATTATAAATAGTAATTCATTATAATGATAGGCAGACACGATCATTATCATAACACTGGTAAGATAATACTTATATAGCACCTTTTTATTGTTATAATATGATTGATAGATTGTTTATGGTAGATTAAGAAAAAAAGTGTTGGGATTTTGTTATGCCCCTGTTTTAACTGTTACCCTACAGAGTTCGAGTTTTCGACAGTTCATGGGGTATTTGGAATATCAGCATCATAATGATTAATTAAAAAAAAAGCAAAAAACAGATGTGCCCAGTTGACATTGGGCCTGCGGGAACTGTACTGCATTGTACTTTTGTGGTAAAAAATAACCATTTACTTTTCGTTCATAACTGTCCGGCCTAATATTTTGTTACAAAAATACTGGAAAAATAAAGCTTTTTGAACGACATACTATTTGATTTGTTATAATTTCTGTCTAACAAGTTGCATAAACTCTTAGAATTAATTTATGGTCATACCTCAGAAATATTCATTTATTTAAATTACAATTATAAAATCCTCAAGTCTATACTAAACAGCAATTCGAACTAAACCCACTTCATTACAAACCGAAATTCGAGCTGGTCCATTGGTGAAGGCATTTCTGTTCATCATTTAAGTGATATGTACCGAACAATTAATATGATATTATGTGAACAATTTAATTCACTGATTCACATGACACCTAACAAATTGGCCATGTGTACAAAACTGACTGGTAAGAAGTACGTTACGTCTTGAGGCGTGAACGTAGCCTCTGCGTCTTTTGTTAATTGACAAAGCGAAAGTGACAGTTAACAACGGAAGAAATTATTTCTTGCATATTCCCTTGCATAATGCTGCACAGTTGTGACAGACAAGCAATGCCGGGACATTGCATTAAAGTAACATGATCATCACCTTACCTTTAACCATTCGTTCAAATGTAGGTCAAACAAACAGATGCATTGATTTACATAGTTACGTAGAACGTCCATTTGATTGAACATAATGATTAATACTGATTCTGATTAATGATTTAATTTTTATATTAAAAATATTGATACATGTATATAGTAAATATACGGCAAGAAATTCGTCTTTGATAGCATAACTTAAAGCCTACAGTAAGGAAATAAACATATTTCATTTTTGTTAAGAGAAACTGAACTTTTTCCAGTTAAATTTGTATAATGCTTTAATCGTATAACAATATATTGAATTATTCCAATCATGCAACCACATTTGTTCTGTATTGTCAGTCGAAAAGCAGGGTATGTCTTGAGTGGAACATTCCCACAGGCTCACAAAGGGTTGAAAGCGTATTCCGCAAACTTATTATATTAAAGATTTTAAGTCCTAGATCCTGAATAAAATAATTAAGTGTTTCTTGAATTTTGATATGATATATTTTACACCACATGATTTTGAATTATATTTACATACTTGAAAGACATTAGTTGTAATCATACTCAGATATACTCACATACAAATAAGTCTATCCCATCATTATGTCAAATATTATTACGATTTTATTGTGTATCATTAGTTTTTATTGCTCTTAAATTAAGGGTTGATATAAAAGGTAATACATTATCAAATATCAAATATGCAAATTACGTGTCAATCAACAAAAACTAATAAATATTTTCCATTAGATAGTAAGCAATTGCATTAAAATGACTGCAAGCTCTTTCATTTGGTAGAATAAGAAATGTCATAAAGACCTAAAGATTTTATCTACTTTATGAAAGGGCATATTTTCAGAAATATGACTATATCGCATAAATTATAAACTCAGTTTTAATTAGTCCAAAGTGTTCTGACCTAAAAACACTTTTTTTCACACTCAAAATTTAACAATTTTAATGAGTTATGTTCGTCTCCACCCCTTCTCCTTCCAAACTCACGTATCGTCAATTAATCAAATGTAAGGAAAATAATAAAGAGTACTGTTTAATGATATTATGAAAATAAAATTTTAATTAATATATTATTTGATTCAAGCTGGGTCTGATATTGTACTATATAAATACTTTCGTTACATAAAATATGCAAAGCAGCAAGAAGGTAATTTTTGTAAGAATTCATTAAGATGATGTTTTGAAAGGGAGATAGTATTTTCATCATTAATCAGTGTCAGGGGACCTTGTATACACCTGTTTTTGACTTTCTTCATGATAAATGACGGACACTAGAACAACGTATTCAACACTTACTTGTAAACAGTCAAACCACAATATAAACTAAACAGTGCTGTTTTCCTTTCCTTTAAATTTGCAACAATAGGGGTGTAAGGACCACACCTTGCGAACGCCAGTTTCTATGTTTAGAGTATATCAGTTTTCAAACAAAAATACAAGAAAGTTATTATGTCATCTTGATTTCTGATGATTTATGAGTCTTGTTTATTTAGTAGTCGAGTTGGGCGGTAAATATAAATATAGAATACACATACAATAGGAATTAAATATTCATCGTATAGAAATTCTTAAAAGAAATTCTAAATAACCTACATTACAATTCAAATGTAATGCATACGATTTAAACATGAACCTCGCCTATTTCAGCGATGAAAATTAACAATGTAATAAAGGAATCACATATAGACAACCGGAATCCCAAAAGAACGCCAAGAGACGGCGGTATTGAAAATGTTGCAGGCTTGGTTAAAGTGAGCCTGTTTATGGACGGTAATAGTAAGTACATTGTAAACGTGTTATTTCGGCAGCGAAAGTGAATTTTTCGTGCCATTTTATAAAAATGGATGAATGTTGCAGGATGGGTTTGATTGAGATATTGTACTTATATGTTTTATATACATAATTGAAAAACGTCCAGCTTGCATGACAATTTCAAAAGACCGCACCTGTTCAATCGTTCATTCTGGACGGCTTATTGTGCAAATCTCTTTCGACCTTTTAAATATCTGATAATGCACATATAGTGTTATAGGAAAACTTACCTGAACATACGAACAAACGTTTTTGCTTCCACAATATCGATATCGTCTGTAATCATAATGCATAGTTTCGTTTGACCAAGCTGTAAATGTTTCTGTAAACAACTGTAAGGAGGATTTATGGTACGAGTTGCCATAGAAATAGTTCATATTTTGACCCCAGTTGTTGTCTGGGCGGCTGACATATTCACACCTAGATCCCCATTCTATTGCTTTCTGTGCTACATCTTCACTCCATGTCTACAAACATAAGAGGAAAATGATACATTCATCGTAAAATATAACAGTGCTTAAAGCATTACCAAATGAACACCCATAAAAAGACAGAAAGAAAGAAAGAAAGAAAGAACAAGATATTAATACACAGCTTTACCATGCAAACTAAGTACTGGGTACAACAAAAATGAATACATGTACATATAAGTAAACTAAATTTCTCTCCTGAAGTATTTGAATATATCGGTCGGGAAAATATTTGAAAACGTTTGAAGAGTATGGGTATTTTGCATTTCTTAATTCAATTAAACCTTAATAAGGCGAGATGATTGCCATCGATAAATGACATTGGTTGGTAAAAGTATATCAATCAAGACAGGAAAGATAATGATTTTCGAATAAACAATTCAACATTCAACATATGCTACTGAATGTGAAAAGTTAATCCCTTCTAAAACAGAAGTGATACCGTAAACGTTGAGATTTGTTACTGTATCACATTCAATATAAAATGCTCAAACTAGTAAATTCTTTTGTCGGGAAGTAACTACAGGGCTTTTTCTTAATGTTGATGAAATACAAAACTGCTCAAAATCTAAAAAATAGATATTGAGATATCTTGATATGGTTAAAATGTCGACTGCTAAATCGAAAATGTATGTTTCTAAATGCCTGCACGTGCAGCCATTACCATTTGGTTTGCGGCAGACGATACATTTTAATTTTAATTGATAAGATGTTACTATACTAAATATATATTAATATAATCTTCTCAGCTGTATATAAATGTTTGTACAAAAGATTTCATCTAAATGAAGAAATAAAATGATATATAGCATTTTACACATACAAAATATGTTTTATATGCTTTTAGCTACAGAAATGTTTTTATGTAGTATAATAAATACTTTCAGAGTTGTGTTAATGGAAGTCGAAGTTACAGCCTTTTTTTACTGTACTTAAAAGTTGATGAATAGGAAATATAGTGCATTCCGCAAATATAAATAACAGCTAGTGAAAAGGAAAATATTAATTATCATTTAAGGAATATGATTTATAGATTTAAACTTTGGCATGTCTGAAAAATGGAATAAAGTAATTTTAGAGAATTATTTGTTAGATGAAAACATACAACAATTATTTATCTTTGTCTAGACATCTAAATAGTTTTGGTACATTACTGACTTTCTTTTCATAGTGTCATCTCATGGTTATATATATATCAAAGTCATGACAATTAAATTAATGCAAAACTGTTTGAAACTGGTTTAACAGGAGTGTGATCTCCTTGTACATCTTAAGAATTTATATGAGCCGCGTCACGGCAAAACCAAAATGGGTTTGCGACCAGAATGGATCCAGATCAGCCTGCGCATCTACGCAGTCTGATCAGGATCCATGCTGTTCGCTATCAGTTTCTCTACTTGTAATAGGGGTTAGTAAGCGAACAGCATGGATCCTGATCAGACTGCGCGGATGCGCAGGCTGGTCTGGATACATGCTGGTCGCAAACGCATTATGTTGGTTTTGTCATGACGCGGCTCATGTGTAACTGGTGAAAGTGAAATATGCTTATACGATATTGCGATGATTTAGTAAACAATGCCTTACTGCATAGCTTTGCATTGAAGAAATTGCACAATACAGCAGAGCATTGGTCAGACCTGCATAGCATAGAATGAAATGGCATGTCAAATTTTAGAGGCATGGTATTGCATGAATTAGCATAGACTAGCAGAATGATAAAAATACAACAAACAAACAAACAAAACGATTGGCCGTTTATAACGATGAAATTAATTATGACTGTAAAATGTAAATGTTTTAATCAAAACAGTGCCTATATTTTAATTAACAACGAGATTGACAATCAAGCGGCCCTTGTATTCCGTACAATAGATGCCTAAATGCTTATTCATGTAGATATTAAAGGACATCAAAAATATATCATAATATATCGCAAAGTCACTATGCTAAGGTCAGTAGTATATGACTTATAACTAATGTTGATACAATTATCTCTAACGTATCCTTTGATCTTTATATTATATCATTATATCTATGATAGTTTGTGAACTTTTTATGGGCTAATTGAATTCCTCATCATTGTATTACTTATCAACGCATCACAATTTTTAATATTGCCGATGAAAAAAATATATTTCAACACATTTACACAATTCATTTGGACACTCGTATAAAATGGGCAAAGAACAAAGTTAAAACTGATAAGAATATATAGAATCGTATTTGATTTCAGAATGATTTATGAAATAATATTCAAACTTCTTGTGTGGCTCACCTATTAAAAACTAAATATATCGTACTTTATTCTTGTCTCTATAATCATGATAATGGTAATGTGCGTGTTTGATGTAAGTAAGTCATTTAAAGGGTTGGACCATTATGTATGTATTGACACCATGAAGATATATATATACGTGTAATATTTACATATAAGTTCATCATTTAATTATCATCAGTTTTTCCGCTTTGAGTCCAAATTAAAAGACTCTGAAATATACTAATCTAATTCACATCAAGGTTATTTTTTTCTTAAGACTTTAACATCAATATATATAGCTACAATGAAAAGGTGTCTGTAAATATATATTTTAACACAAGACGTCGTTCGTATTGAAATTAGATTTTAGTCCTTTTTTTAGAATTTGATGAGCAATTACAATGGAAAGTTTAAAAAAATAAATGGGCTATATCTTAAAGTAAATTATGTTATAAATCCATGTGGTATAATGCTTTACCTCAGCCCTTATAACGTATCTAAGCCTCCTTATTATAAGTATACTTCAGATAAACTGTTTTGTGATCATTGAGTTAAACTATTTACACGTAAGGCAACATTTTCAAAAGATATTCTTGTCCAATTAATCAAAAGAAGTCTTACTTTTTGAGAGTAAAAAAGTTAGCCCGCGTTGATTAAATACTAAAGAAAAAGAAGAAGAAAATAAAAATTTAGATATATGATTAAAATGCATAGAATGTGGACATCTATAGAGTTTATTTAATTTCAAGTGGACACTTGAGAGCTCACTTCTTAAATTGAATGACCACTATACTGTATACTTCTAGATGCTACTTACCATGATATTAACGACTAAACAATGTCCAAATATTATCATGTTTTTACATTTTAACATACTTGTAGAGGGCGGGTGTTATGGCATATTACCAAATATTACGTTTAGGACATCATACGGTCATTACAGGGCTATCCATCACGGCAACAAACGTACCAGTTATCTACAATAGTTTGTTAAACTGCTTCATAACAAATGATATCGGTGTGTGACTGTAGGCAAAGGTGGAAAATTTGACTTGCCAAGGAGGATTGGGAATGTCAAATAGATCTCATTAAAGTTTTAAAAGAAAAACGGTATATCTTTACAAAATGCACACCAAATCTTCACCATGCAATTTTAGAGCTTATTAAAACCGAATGGACCAGTGGTTTGGAAAAAAACTAAAACACTTCATTAGATACATTAGATATGCCTATTTATCAGTGCATGCATATGTGCTATAAAGTTGTTGCTGTTGTTTTTCAATTTTCTTTATTTTAAAACAGTAAGTAATATTATATAAGTTCTTACAAACAAATAAAAACATTTTGTAAAAACCTTAATAGTTTTCGAATAGTGACAGAAGAAAATGCACATGGTTAACAAGCTGGTGTCTTTATTCCTCAAAATATTGTTTCAACATAAAAGCATTAAGCCTCCTCCATTTTAGAAATTTAATCTACAGAACTCCACTGGATGTTTTTTTCTCCAAATGACGGTACTGGGAATATTTTATCTTAAATTTAATACCATTTGTTGTACTTCTTAACTAATAACTTGCGTGTATAATTTCAGGTCATTCGCTTATTTCGGACCTCCAGAATAATATTTTTGATTGTGCAAAATTATATACAAAACGTTTAAACGCTTTAAACAAACCATAATTGAATTAAATATCTTTAAAAATTTTAATGTGAGTGTATTTCTTAATTATCATTATCATATTTATCCGTTTTAAGTGTTCCAGTTGATCTATGTAAAATTTTCAAGTTTTAAGGGGTTTTTTACGCTTTCGGGCCTCAAAAAAGCGCCTTTAAGAAATGGATTTGAAGAACGATGTAAACGTACTCTAATGAAGTTATTAATAAAGTAAATGAGTATAATCGTAGGTTAATGTACCGGAAAGTTCGCCCGGGCAGATGGCTATGTACAAACATCTAAATATCACTGTTTATCTATTCAATGTAAATATAAATGTAAGTTATACATTAGGACCCCATTGATCATTGTTTACCTAGTCAACAATTTTATGATAACATTTACATAATTTACAAATAAACGGAAGCAAGCTAAAGTTTGACACTTTTATTCATTTTTACATTGGAGACCTGTATTTATCAAATGCAGAAAATAGAACGAAATCAAGATTTGTGTACGATATGTCGCATGGTTGATTTTATGCGTAAATTTAGCTAATATTGTATGAAATCTTATATGAAAAGTGTTAATTAAAGCAAGTTAAGTGTAATATTTATTATGCTAAATTGAAGTATGAATGTCGTTGTTGAGTTAAATGTGGTTAATACAATCATGTCATAGCAAAGTGACCTCCATCTTTGACACCATTTTCTTTGTGAGGAACACTCAAGTTATCACAATTATTTTTTTTAAATTTCTTTCAGCCAACAATAACAAAAATATATCATTTTTTGATCTTTGAATAAGATTTTGTCCAAAAGTATTTGAATAAGTTTGAAATAAACTGAAAACGTAACACATATAACATTAAAAGAAATCGTATTAATGATGTGAAATAATTATAATTATAATTAATTTTATTTCACAATATTCTTTATCAACATATCCATTTATTTCAAACTCTACCACCAGCTTAAATTACTAAAGAAAAAACATATTCTCTGATGTTTGCAATAATTTTTTTCTGCCGTTCAAATATTAAACACCCAAGAATATATCTCTTAGTGCAAACCAGAAAAATAACAACAAAAAGCATGCATGACTTAAATAAAGTTAAATTTTGATATTATCTTACAAAAATCTACCAAAGCTGAGTTTTTCTGATTATGAGTTGGAGGTTATTACAATATGATGTTTTATGTCCATTTTGGACATCTTTTCACTATTCCGGAAATTGCTTATTTGTACCGCCAACACCAACTGAAACTGTAAACTAAATTGCCATAACCAATTGTAAACCAATCGGTATTGGAACGATGAATTAACTAAATATATTTTGTCTCGTGTCCTAGATTTCTTCTCTTCAAGCACTCAAATAATAGAATGTATCATCTTAAATACATAAAAATATTTTTCGTTCAAATATTGAGCACGAAAACGTCAGTCTTAAAGAAATAGTAATTTTAGACAAAAAAAATATAACAGTCTTTTATACCGCTATACTGGCCAATGGCAAACTGTCTTGACCATTTATGCTATGCTTTTTGTTTTTTGCTTGTCCAAAATCTAGTGTTATGTTTATCATATCACAAATCTTTATTCTTTATGATAATTATATATGTAATGTATATGATATAATGACATAATAACCCACTATATTAGTAAGGTATATAGTTTTAATTATCACGTAACACACCGTTATCTTCAGGTATACCTTTATTTAAAACTGCGTTATCTACAATAACGGTTAATTTCAAAAGTAATTGTATGATAAGATAAGATATAAGTTATGTAAAACAATTTGGTCAAAGATATTTAAGGATATATAGATATCTCTAGTGTAAGACGAAGGGGGGCTCTTAAATACCATTGTCTGCATCTGATACGACTAACCAAACACCGGGTGGTCGACCTGTCCAATCAGATCTTTGCCGGGTCCTGCCATCAGTCAATCAAACAGACGGTATCATGTTTAGTGGATCTGACTTTTGATGACTTTATAACAACGACAGACGCTAAACAGTCGCCAATTTAAACCAAATAATAAGTTAAATATTTTCAGTTCTAAATGAGTATGTGGTTAAAACAAAAGATTTGTCTATCAAGTACCATAATATATCATTTTCTTATGTTTTACCTACTTCATCATTAAAATCAATTTTGAGAGCAATTAGTTTGACAAGAATGATCCGTAATTTATCTTTATATGCTATCAAAATATATTGTCAATTCTTTGTCCATAATTGATCTAGTTCTGTTCAAATATTTGTTATATATTTTAATCGAGTTTTGATTTATGTGGTATTGTTTACTATCTAGTACATTTAATTCAATAATATTATTTGGAAACTTTGCTGTCATTTATCATATTGACAGTATCTTTTCATACTCATTAAGTTCGGTTTACAAAAAAAATTGTTTATGACAACGCTATATATTTCTTTCTCTGCAATGATATTGTAATAGAGAAAAACAGAATCCCCAAGGAACGCCCAAAACAATAACATTGTAAATGTTGCAGGCTCTTTTTGATTGAGCCTCTTTATGAACGTCCACGTCCCCCGACTTAAGCAGAATTCAACATTTAAACACGAATCTGTTTGTCTTTCAAATTATGTCTAATGTTTTCATTCGACTTATAAGTAAAAATGTATTTTAGTTTAACTAAATCGACTAATGACAGTGGTATTGACAAAGCTAACGATAAAGACATTTTAATGTGACAAAAACACACACAGTCTCTTCAAAAGAGACAGATGATTTATATGATATGAAGATGCATATAATAAATTACATGTTTTTGTCGAGAATGTTTGTTCACTTTTTCGTCGAAAATAGATTTGATCAAACTGTTCAAATGGATATAAACGACATATAACGACTTAAGAGAAGGCAAATATACAGTAGAGTTAAGAAGTGTGGCAAAATATCACTGAATGCTAAAGAAACTTTTTTTTATTTTTATCTTAAAGTCAATTGAAAAGTACGACACAAAAACGTCTGCAGATATTTCGAAACAATTAATTTCGTGCATGACACTATATTTTTATGTTAGAGATTCTACCAAAACCAGTGCCAGAGTGTGTGGACTGTAGCACGTACCATAACACTACTCGTACTTTTAATGAACCTGGTCTATCAAACTGAATGTCTTTGTCTCGAATGATACTTTATAACTATTATGTAGTGAATTCTGTGCTAATGTTATAATGCACCAAAGATAAAAATGCATTAAAAGGTTCACTTTTGAGCTGATACCTGACAATAGAACGTAAATTAAAGTATATCCTATCATACAACTTTTAACTCGGCTTTTAATGATTGTTAGCTTACAAATGTGCTTCCGTGTTTATAAATTCTTAAACATTGGTGAAAACCTAAGTGCTGTATGAGATAAAAGCAGATAAAGAGAAATAAAAAATATACATCTTGACATTTTCACTTTATAAAACTGTTAAAATGACTTCTGTATAACTTCTTGTAGCTTCGACTGACAAAATTAACGTATATTGACATAGCACATAAACAAATCGTTTAAAGATTTTTGCCATTTTTCAGTAAGATAGAAATTGTACATTTATATATGAGATGCAAATGGCGACGTTTGTCCTTGTGCTATAAAATTAGATTTTCATGTACTGCATGTTCACGATGGCTCATTTCTTTAATTGAACAATATCACATCACTCACAGCAAATTAATGATTGCGCATGAAAAAGAGCAAACATTTACTAAAATGCTTATTTGATAATGCAAGCAACAAATGATGCACGCGTTAAATTTATTAAGTAAATTTTAATTCCTTTTGAACCTGATCGCCAGACACGGCTCATATAAAACAATAAAGTAAACTTTTGACTGAAAGATATGAGCAAAGTAACCTGGGGATTAACATGTTATCTTTGCAAAGTACATCCCATTTCAATTTGGCAAGTTTACGATGTATCTAGAAACCGATGGCGGGCATAGATATATTAATTACCATTTACAACATCCGTGATAATATAGCATGAGCTTTTAAAAAGATTTAGTGATTCTATATTACTTACTATCTACTTAAAGTCAAGATATCGAAAATAAAGAGTTGAAATATGTGAATAAGTTGAATATAAATGTTGAGTCCGTATATGTATGGTTTTGCGTCATTTCACAATTCTAATTGCAAAGGAGTGTTTCTAAACCTTTTTCAATTTCATTTATTTCTTATGGAACAATTTTATTATCCATCTCTTGTATCTATGAACATTCTTTCTCACTTTAAAGTAAGTCTATTAATTACCTAAAACTGTTAGTCATAAATCATTGTTTGTTATACTTAATTTCAATGTTTTGACGAAACCATCTACAGAAAGCCATCCGATGATGTTATTGGGTCTAAAATGTCGGGAATATATGTGATGCATTTTAAATACCGTTAATGCTTAAATTCAGCCATATAAAATCAGAGAGGGGTCAATTAGATGGAAGGGAGGGGGGGGGGTCTGATAGATGGAAGGGAGGGGTCAGTTAGATGGTAGGGAAGGGGAGGAAGTTGTCAGAGTGGTAAGAGTATGTTTATTTGAAAGGGTAGGTGAGGGGTCGGTTAGATGGTGGGGGAGAATATGTTTGGTTAATGATATTCAGTTATTCAGTTTGTCACGGTTCAGAGCTGTTCACTATTTAGGGGAGAAGATGTGTAAATAATTATAATTAATTTTATTTCACAATATTCTTTATAAACATATCCATTTATTTACTCACCCAATGACAAGTTCAAATAACAAGAAGACAGATTTAAGTATGCCAAATCAAAAAAGGATAATGTCCATTGTTAAAATGATTCTTTCATCTCTTTATTCCGATGTTATTTTAAAATTATCTCATACATTACAATAATAATAACAACAACGTAATACCTAACGGGATCCTAGATAAATAGGTAAATAATAGACACACACACATGTCGTATATTGTTCATAAACAAATAGATGCGTGCATCAAAGACAAGTAAAATATGCAGAGGTTTCGAAAATGTCAATAGACACACTTCTACAGAGTTTATACCGCACTAACTTTGCCAAATTTGAGTGTAAGATGTGACCGAGATATCATAGACGTTGACAATGTCTTTTACGTTTGCCTCTTTGCAGTCTAAAAAGACTTAAACGGGCCAGAAGAAGTTTAATTTATCGCAGTTCAATCGACAAACCCGTATTATATAGCGCGGATAATATCTGTCCATTTGCAGTCAAAGCGGGTTCTATTTAATCGCTGCAAAAATAATTAGGCGGAAATTCTATACAAAAACTATAACAGAATTTGGTGTAAAAAGGCGGGGAGGGATTGAATCGTTAGTGTTATCTATGTATCAGCGGGAAGAGCCAGTTTTTAATTTATAATGTGATATTAGTGTTATCAAGGTCATCATTTAGAGATTTATATCTCCTTTCTCATATATAATGTTACTTAAGAATCGTTATCTCTCTGTTATGTATAAAGAAAAGACAACAACAAAATGTTAAAGACACAAAAACTTTAAAGGGTTTTTATCAAGTATTTCTTAAAAAGAATGATTTATGTTTTCAGACGGTGCATGAATGTATATGGAGAGGGTATGGATGACAGTAGATGCAACATATCATATCAATTTAACATGTTAACACTATTGTATGTGAAGAAATTAATGACGATGGTATGGCATATTAAAGTTTGTCACAGATGTCAGGCTGGATTCTACGTCTATTGTTACATACTGTCTGTCTGTCTGTTCAGACACGTGGAGACTGTACCCTGCATGATAGCATAAAACAGGCGTCCATGTATGCAATTAATATTGTGCACTTGTAAAGAGAAATCATATGGCGTGCATAGTTGACCTGGTTTTGTGGGGTTTATTTTTTTATGATTACTTTTTTGTGTCATGTTGCTAGAATGCTCGACAACTGGAAGCTTCTTAAAAATAAAACAAAATAAAACATATAAATTTGTAACTTATTCTTTCAAAAAATACCCCTCTTAACACAAATGTCGACTGTTTATAATGATTTTCAGTTTGCATTTAGATACATAAAACCTCCTGGCATAGTGTATTTCTTTTTGAAATTTATAGATGAAATGGGTTCTTCATTACTTTAGAAATTTGTAGTAATCAGCATATAATAAGACCCAGCTTAAATTATCCGTTGATATCTTGAAAACTTCAGTATTCAGAATAGGTATTTTTTCTTCAAATATTAAATTCAAAACTGATTACTTGATCAAATAGAAATGAGCCGCGTCACGACAAAACCAACATAATGGGTTTGCGACCAGCATGGATCCAGACCATCGCTATCAGTTTCTCTACTTGTAAAAGAGTTGATAAGCGAACAGCAGGGATCCGCGCAGCGCAGGCTGGTCTGGATCCATGCTGGTCGCAAACGCACTATGTTGGTTTTGTCGTGACACGGCTCAAATAATGCTTTGATGCATTAGAAAAGAAATGACAAGAGAATGCAGACAACATAAAATAATGCATTCATGATTAATAAAACTTAAGTTATTCTAATCAAGAAATCCCATACAGGATAACATGATAGCGACTAACTTTTCTCAACAAAACACAAAAACCGAGATTCTTTTAAATTGAAAATCAATATAAAAAAGGAAGTTTTAGAACTCGGCATTTCACTTGTGTATGATAAACTTTCATGATAAAAAAAAATTCTTCTTATGATGTGACTTTACACCTCCATTACTCTAGAACAACCGTAAAAATCCGTGCGTGCAACAAAAACCTTAGATATGCTCAAAGTAATGTTTTGGGAGGGGGTTGGGAGGGGGTGGGGGCAGTACAACAAATTTTGCCTTTCATAAAAAATAGAATTAATATAATAACAGAATTTCATAAAAATGCTGCTCTATATGTTATAATTTGTTTGCACCTTCTACTGATAGATGATAAACGTACCATAGCAAAAGAAGTCCTGCAAACTGATTAAGTATTACGGTGTTATTAATAAATAGCCTTGCATAATACAAAATCTCCTACGGCTAGTACGTCCCGTACTTAAACTTAAAATTTCAAATATCAAATTTCAGTTAAGAATATGTGCTAAAATAGTAATGTAGTGAGGTAAAGTAATAGAACCAAAAAAAAAGGCTTATACTTAAGACAAAACCAACGTTCATGTTAAAATGTCAGTGTAAAAAGAAAAAGGCAATTTGAAACGTGTTATGAATTAATATATATTTGCCCTTATTAATATGAGACGTCCTATGTAATCATTCATCGATGGTATTGTACATGGCAGACTATGTCTCTAAATACGAGATGTTATTGCTATACTAACGTTCGCCTGCCAGACGTGTAGGAATTAAATGATCACAAATATCAAAAAAATCTTTGTTATGATGATATTTCATGCTAAAAAATGTTTGATACCAAAATTTGTTTGCATTTTTTTAACGTTCATCAATTTTTTAAAAACGATTCTTGTTTATATTTAGAGCAAAGTATCAACAGGTCCGACATTTATAGATATGGAAAGTTAAAGTTTATCTAGAATTGGGGTCGCGATTGAGGATGCACACATTTGACGTCCCTATAACTGATATATTGTAAGTCATATATTGTTTTATTTCTTCTATCAATGGAATTTGTAGTTACTATAAAGGTAACGGCCAATGATTTGAACTTTATGTTTACCGAAATGAAATTATAATATGATAATATCATGACACAGCGCTAATATTGCATGATATTTATATTTTTCTACTTCTTTATGTTTAGGAAAACGCACAGTTTTTTATGCTACACTATCTAATTTCAACACTGATGTATGTGTCTGCCGGATGATTTATAAAAAAAATATTTTTGTAATATTTATTTTCAAAAGGCTTTATTATTACAACATGATCAAGAATCTGACTTGACTTATTTTGCCTTTATTTCAGAGAATTTTTCATTTAAATTGACATAAAAAGATATTAATCAGTATTCACGGGATATCGCTCCGCTTTCTCGTTTTAAATGAATAATTTTTATAAAAAAGTTTTCCAAAACCTTTACGGTTGTTTAAAGGGCTAAATTTTTTAACATAATTTCCTTTTAAAAATGGGGTATTTAAAAAATTTTGCATACCAAATGAACCTGCTTACATTTTAAACTACTATTGATTCGACCAAAAAAAGTTTAAGCGAACAATGCAAAATTCGAATACAACTTTCCATTTAACCCGATAAACAAAAATTTTAAAAAAAAGAAACGGTTTTATAATGGTATTTTAAATTTAATTTTATAATACATGTATACGGTATTGAAAAAACCATACTGTATATTTCTAAAATATCTTTACAATTCTAAAATAATAAAAAAAGCTTAATTTATCTATCGTTAAAATCTACATTTTCTATGAAATAATAACGATTACAATAAAGTTAAGTAATGTGCTTGTAAACAATAAGCATAAAAACATAAAATATGCCATATATCTGGTCAAAACAATAAAGACGCGTGATCTTGGGAGCACTGATTGATCAAGAATATCTTAAGGGGCACAGCAAGTTAACTACCTCGAAGAACACTGTTAAAAAGTTTAAGGCCTATAAAATTAACCAAACAATCTTTAAAATACCCTTTAATTTAAATTTGATATTCATGTATTTTACAAAGTAAACATAAAAGAATGATAATATGAACATTCTTGTGTTTTTAGTTAATAAATTTTAATAGATCTGTCATTACGTTTAATTTTAAAGTTTTTTGAACACACATTCGCTTCTGAAATACAAACAAAAGCAAATTTATTACTGCTTTGTGCTTGTGCAGACTGCATAATTTTATTTAAATATGTCCTTTTTAAGGCCGGAAGAAGGCACTTTGTAAATGCCATCATGACGTGAAAACATGACAACACTGCAGTTTTATAAACAAGACATGGCGATATGTATATTTACTATCATTCATGTCATCGCAAAGACTATTGGCAAAGTCTCCATCGCCCCTTGCATATAAATATATATTTCTTCGGGGTAGCTGTTTGGTAATAATATTAGACTTAAAAAATCTCAATGACTTTAATTAATTCAGTTCAAATATATCGCTGGTATTTTTTCTACTGCAGTAACAGGAAGGAATCTGTGAAGGAATGTTGACGCGTTCAGGTTATTCTGAAAGAAGTTCAACATACGAGTATTTAAGAGACATTATGTTCGTCAAATTAATCTGAATTGAATATATATTTCAAACGACTGACTTTTATAATAGTGATTGACCAAAAGTTGGCATTGGTAAATGTTTTTGATCTGAATGAGTTATTTATAGTTCATGCGAATTAAATTATGAAATAGATAGGAAAAATGGAACATGCAAATATATTTTGATTTATATATACTTTTTCATTGGGTCCGCTATCGCATTAATCATTTGGAATTGAAATTTGAATCTTGAATTTTAGCTTTTGTTACATATTTTCTGTTCTTCTGTTATCTTGATTTAAAACCATTCAATGTTGGAGATTGCATTCTTCATAAAAAGGGGCTTGATAAGTGCAGTATTCGAAATTGTCTCTCATGCATAAGTACAATCATACCGACTATGTGCGCTATGCACTCATCATCTTTTCACTAACTCCAGGGTGTCTCCCTTTTTCATGACTTTAATGAATTAAATAAAGGACATAAAATGCATGTTGCTGTTAGAAAAACACCTCCAAGATAATCATCTTAGTATAGTCAGATATAATACTCTCTCTGCATCGTGTATTACTATGAAAGCTTTTTATGTAAGGAAAAGAGACCATGTATCTTTCAAAATTGCATACGAACTGTCGCAATTAACATACGATATTCACTTTTTTATTTTATGTGTACTATTCTGGAGGAATGTGCTTGGACCACTACTTTTGATGAGCTGAACCAAAGGTTGTAAACATTTAAAACCAGTTATTTCAGATATTGTGTAGTGTACCTGATCTCAAACTTACTTAAAATATGCTACAAACTGAAACAATGAATGTAATAAATCTTTATAAGTACACATGATGCATTCTGTCATGTAATGCTTATGTATGTAATTGCTTATTCAAGGTCGTACGTAACATCTTAAATGTGGTGTTGAACAAATGTCATTATCATTGTATATGTTAAGACGAAATATAATGTAGGTAGAGTTCAAAAAATATTTTGTTATTCTACAGAATTTGTATATTTGGAATTGCAAACGTTTCAGTTAGGCCAAACATATCTAAAACGGAAAAGACTTGATAAAGTTTTGTTTGTTTTGTTTGTTTGTTTCATTTTACGCCTTTTCCCAACAATATTTCAGTCATATAGGCGGGTAGTTTCCTAACCATCGTTCCTGGAGAGTTACATCAGTACTAGACAACCTTTCTCCGCGCTAAACAACCAAAGCATCGAACCCACGCCAGAAAGGTAACTGGGTTAGAAGTCATCGACTCTAACCCCTCGACCACGGAGGTGATAAAGTAACTGTTACTTTGTTTTATTTACTTGTATAGTTCTGTATTTACCAGTACATTTTATCTACTTTTCTTATAATGTTGTAAACAATACAGCGAGTACACGTGTCCGACTTTTGAATGTTTTGCAAATGAATAAGGTAAAATGCAGTATCACTTAACAAACCATTTTGCCTTTATTAACGTTATTATAAAGTTTTGCTGCTAAAGGAAACATACTGAAATCGGTGAGTTGTTGTAAATTGCATAATATTATATATTTAAAGTCACGTGGTACAAACTGAGTATAAGAGAAAGCTCAAAGTTACACCAAGTCGGGGAAGGACATAATGCAAGTGTTTCATTTAAAGTCCCGAACTGCTTACAATTAGTGCTGTTTCTTAACTCCTGAATTCATCACACTGTATTTGGAAAATTTGGCAAAACATCATGTACTGTATTACACATCCGCAGTATACTATTGTATTGGATTGTACATTTACGTAATTCACCATTAACATAAGAGATGAAGAAATAAAGTTTAATTACTTTTAAACATTTAATTTACACAAAAACAGTGCTCACAATCAATTATCAGTATACCGCTTTTCGTTTGATCATATGAGTATTTGTTGTTGTTAAATGGTCTTAAATTTTACACTTTATTCTTGTTGTGTTTTGTCATCACATTATTGCATATTCACTGTTCTATATCTTTCCACAATTGTCTTGGTCTTTCAAACTGGGTTTTTTTTATCGCATGCAGACAGATAGTAGATACAAACAATGCTCTAAATTAAGTATTAACATTATTTTAATGTTATAATGAAAAAATAACTTATTTAAAAAGTTTATGTCATTGTTTTCTCAATCGACCATACAATTATATGTAATGCTTTGTATTGATGATACAATTAAAAGTGTAAGATGTATTTTGAATTAGATAATGTTTGCTGTTAAATATTCATAAGTGTTAGAAGAGAAGACTAGTTCACGTGTATATAAAGGCCTTTGAACCATGTAAAATTGTGACAACGCGGTCAAACCTACGTAACTATAGTTAATGTTATGGACATCTAATTTGTCACAATATTTGGCCAGTAACTGTGTACAAATGAAATGCACAAGATGTTCAACATCACAATATAATTATAATTTCCGTATTCGGACATCTTCTATCCATTATCGTATTTCTGTAAGTCAATGTTTCATCTTGTAAATCATTTAGTATAATTTATCAGCAGATATTTAGTTTGCAATTGTATATCGTTACTATTAAAGTAGCTATGATGACATTTTCGAGCAAAATGAATATAAACAACAAGAAAAAACGTGAAAGGTCACCCTATCAAACAAAAAGAAAATGTTCATGATTAAGTTTGAAGCAAATTTTAACCCATCCCTTTCGTTCCTCCAGCAAATTTTCTCCGTTTAGAAAATTTGAAAGAATGGGTATTTATTTATTTAGTATCGGAAGGTATTGCAAGTTATCTAGTCAGTATAAACATATAAAGTAATGTTTTTAACCCCGATAGTATGCCACCATGGATAATAAGGGTCGAGTAGTCTGACACTTTCTTTGTTACACTATTAATCAGTATTAGCCACAGTGGCACACTCCACAAATTTAAACCAATGATTCTTTAACCATTTTATCTTGATGATACAGTCGTTATAACTATTAAGGATTAACTTAACAATGTGATAAATTTCAAATGCAAAGCATCACGTCAAGAAGTTAAGTTCTATAATTGCAGGCATGTTTACCAAATGGCTGTGTTACCCTCCATTCACAAGGTCTGTCTAATTAATTAAACCGGTTCTGACCTCAAATAATCTTGGTATATAGGACACATAGATCTATACATAACCTGTGAAGTTTTAAATGCTAGTGCCTTGTAATTAAGTTCAAACCAACCAACGTTTCCGTGAGCTACAAAACGTTTTGTATGATTAAATTATATAAATATATATTTTGGTCAAAATTGTTTGAACAAGAAATGCCAAAATGAAATAAATATATATCCATAACTATTTCAATATTGGCTTTATAAATTAAAATTCCGGTGTTTTTTTAAGTTTCTGTATTAAGTCGTATGTTTTTGATTTGATCCATGACGTTAAAAGTTTGTTTAAATACAATATTTGGTTAAATTCAGATAATTTGAAAGCAATTTATGTGTGGCAAGTAAGGGTCGTATTTGCGTTTGTCCTTCAACCAACTAATGAATCAATTTCCTCATTAATTAACACTTATTTTTAATATTTACTTTCCTAATACAAAATGACAGGTCTAAGGACATGACTTATTGTTATTGATCTTTCTTTACTTAAATTATATGAAACGTCTTGAAAATTGAACATTTACCTTCATTTAAGACTGGGAAGAACAACTTTATAGTCACTATTTTAATATACAAAATGAAGTAAAATGTTTAATATATAGTAACCATCCAGCGGGGAAAAAATCATTTGATTCCATGATCCAAAAAGTAAAGTTTTATACAATGTAGAAAGGTGTTACATGTTTAAAAGGTTAAAGAACTAATAATGTGTACATATATTTTTATAAATTAGTCTGGAAATAGCATAAATATATTTCCTGTTAGTTAAAGTAATAGTTCGCGAAAGCAGAAGAAACGTACGCATTTATATGATACACTAGGTGGCGTTGTTCAAGTTGAGGTCAGGTTATATGACCCGATGATCACCGAATTTTATCTGGAAATTCGCCATAAAACTTTAAATGTTATGATTTCACGTTCTAACAAATCAAAACAAACTGATGTAACTAATTGCTAGTGTTTAAGAAATGCAATTTGTCAGCTGATATGCGAATGAAAACAAACAATGTTAGACAGATGTCCGACCTTAAAAGACTTTTTACCTCTTGTCACCGTCAAAATACAATCTCTTAACCAAAGGTCATGCTTTTATCACTAACTTAGGGCGGAATCGTGCATTAAAACGACCTTATTTGAACTGTTAGTTAAAACTGTTTTCATTTTTGCAATTCCTTCTTACATGAAAAAGATGGATTTAAAACTTTAAATAAATTTCGACAAATCAGCAATCAAAATGCACGTTTTGGCTAATAATAATTATTGTCTTAGAAAAATTGAAGAGATACCGGTGTTACAAGGTCCCCTTTATTCCATACATCATTTGCCCTATACAGTGTGCAGCTTTGGGGACTTTAAGTTATAATAAAGTAATTATATTTAATAGTAAGAAGGTACATTATAGTGTTGATTCAATTTACCCCCTTTGATCGATAACATGACTTCTATCAAGTTACTGTGAAAGTATATTTACTGAACACCAATGTTATTGAATAAAACCGTTTAAAGTCGTTAAAACGATGAATATTTTAGCGGAATTTGATAACATTGATGACACGACAGTTTTATTTCAAAGATAGGAAAAGGACTGTTTTAAATTCTGTCATTTTTTGAATTTATATGTTAGTAAAAACATGTGAACAAGTATAAACATGTGCGGAATAAAAGAATGAAAAAATAGATTATGTCAGCTTTTAAAATTCTTTCGTTTTATTAAAGAACAAAGTTTGATAAATCTAATTTCTTCAATTTTACATAAAAGTGACATAAATAATTGAAATAGTTCTCATCTTGTTATATCGAGAGTTAAAGGTTAAATAAAAGTATTCGAATGTTAAATTAAATTTAACCTAAATAACTTATTACTTTCTTATTTAAATCCTTTAACATATATCACTCGCATGGGATGGACGTTGATGATTTACACTCAAAATAGAAGAAAAGCCCTTAAATACGTCCTAAACGGCAAAAATATCAAATGTTGCTGGCTCTTATTATGATAACCAGTTTAAGCAAAACTCAACATCTGGTACAATTTTGAAGTAAGATGCATTTGCAGAAGTGTTCATGAAAAAATTCAAAGTGACACATTTGCTTCATTCCATGAAAAGAGGTATATAGTTTACAAGTATGTATATGTCCTATAAAAAATTATGGATCTACAATAAAATAGAATTTTCAAATTCGCTGTTTTTGGAATCTTAAATTTTCAAAATACATTATTATGCATGTAACCAATTTCAAAAGGCTACTTCATTTCCTCTACTTTGTCACGGATACATTTAAACTCTTACAAAAGCCGCTGCAAAGTCACTTGTTGCATATATCACGGTGATAGGGCGATTACCACAACTTTTCCGCGCAACGTCAAAATATCTTACTTCTGTCCGAGACACCGTATATTTCTGTGGTACAAAATGGACAGCAAGTCTGTAACCGAGACGAAAACAGCAGATAATTTGCTCAAAACAAGGTAAAATCATCATTTTTTCTTTTTCATCGAATGTGCCATTTAATTTGAAACTTATTTATCCTTACTACATGCAAAATGCTTCATTAATTAAGTCAGGATAGTGAAAACATTTAGGGCATACTGAAAAAAATCTTGCTTTGATTACGAAATATAACGTATTTCTAGTCCGTTCAGTTCATATAACTGGCCAAAATACAATATAAATGTGTACATTGTTGTCGTATGAACAAGTTACAATACATAAATAACCCGTTTTTTGTATATTTGATACGATTTTTATGTTTCCACGTGTGTATTTTGAGGCACCGCACAACTTTGTCAATCATAAGATTAGGGCACCGCATTCTTCCTCCTTAAAATCACCGCATTTTTCTGTTTTTTTAGCACCGTTTATTTTTGATATTAATGTTTGCTTTCAGAAAAAGAAGACGTTCAAACCTTATGTCTTAACAAGCCAAAGCAACGTGCGAAATTTGCAAAGCTGCATATACTTCCAGAAGATACTGCAGCAACTGGAGAGCGCCCAACTAAGTCTTCTGATATCAGCAGTACGCCAATGGATCAGTGCCTCCCTGTATTTCAGGACGATATGCTTAACGCACCACATTAGAAAAAGAATATGAAGTCAAACTTTCGCAAAAGATTGTTTAATAAAAGCATATTGGAGACCATGACTGAAGAGATTATGGAAATATTGCCCGGGTTCCTGCAAAAACTACACCATGAAAATTTATGTTATGACTTTTGCAACTTTATCAAATTAGTATGCAATAAGAAATTCCCATTAAAAAATATTTCATTCCTTTTTTTTCTCGATGTTGTTAGATGGTATAGTCTGCCAAGAACTTCAATCTTTCCATGTGGGGTTTATCAGTTTGAATAAGTTCGAAAAGGAAAAGACATCCTTATCTATATATAGATACCATTGCACTTATCTATAACTGGTAGTATTAACACAGATCAGACCTTCTGAAATTTTCCATAACATAACGTATGATAACAGCAACATAACGTAACAGCAAGTAAACAATCTTTCATCAAATGAAACATATTTGTATGAAGATTGCATAATTCAAAAGAAGACGGTGGCCAGTATTTATCGGTCTAACGGAAAAGGAATGCGGTGTTTGAATTCAGTGTTGTACGGTGCTCCAATATTCGGGTCAGTAGGCCTTTTTTCAACATATATTCCCTAAAATTTACGATAGAAACACACAATTTTGTATAGACTTGAACTTAGGGTTAACCATAATAAATATACGAGCTCGTTAGGTCATAGAACAAAGACATCGTCGTTATAACACACGTTTTTGTGACAGGTAGGAGTCATGTTGAGGTACACACGATCTTTTGTAAACACTATTTCTTCGAAGTATGTGTTTTTTTGTGAATTGTATTGTGCTAGATTAACGATAAATTGTCTCAAAAATTCGATGGAATACTTAAACAATTGGAATAATCTTGCAATGTCCAGCAGTAAGATATTTTGTAAGCTATAACCTGGAATGTGTTTATCCCGCCATTAATATTTTGTCCAGAAATATACGGTGTCTCGGTCAGAAGGATGGTATTTTGACGTTGCGCGGAAAAGTTGTGGTAATCGCCCTATCACCGTGTATATACTTTTGGACTGGGAAATTGTAATGTGGTAAATAACAATCATTGATGTTATTGTCTCTGAAGGCATGTCTGGAGGCTTATTTGTGTCTGCACTATTCGTGCATTTTTGTAAACACTTCTTGAAAATACAGTTCTGCTATCAGGAAACAACATCGATAGAATATTAATGAGCCGCTTCACGACAAAACCAACATAATGGGTTTGCGACCAGCATGGATCCAGACCAGCCTGCGCATCCGCGCAGTCTGATCAGGATCCATGCTGTTCGCTTACCAACCCTTTTACAAGTAGAGTAACTGATAGCGAACAACATGGATCCTGATCAGACTGCGCAGATGCGCAGGCTGGTCTGGATCCATGCTGGTCTCAAACGCACTATGTTAGTTTTGTCGTGACGCGGCTCATTTCATATAATAATTTCCAGGTTGAGTTGCATCATAAGACAGTTCAAATGAAGCCAATTATTTCTATAAATTCACTTCCATTGTGTTGAAACCTAAACCTAGGTATCTATACTTTAACAACTTGTGCACATGCGATGACATTATTGAAAAGAAAGTGCACAATAGAGCGCCACGATCGCTTGATATGAGTTTTGGGTATATTACATAAACACATGCAGTACTAATCAGACTATTACCAGTATTGGGTGTATTGACTGTATAGTCTAAACTGTTGATAAATGCAAGTCAAGTCAAAATCGCATCTATATTGTTAATTTAAAGACATTTGCCTTGCCTTGAGCATTAATTTTTACAGTTACTGTATTTGTAAATACTTATACATATTAAGACAAGCGTGTAATACACTTTACTATTTGTCTAACATTAAAAAGAAGTAATTTTTTAAAGAATTTCATTGCGATTTGCATATATAAAAGATAATACGTTAAAACTTTTGCCCAATCTTTCGCCATAAATACGTCATCGTGCACGTATGCAAGTCATATATATATATGCTGATATACAAATATGAGTACCTTTAGACATCAAGTTTGCTTTAACAAATGCAAAGGTGTAAACCCTACCTATGAAGTTATGACAAGTGAAGTATATTCCACCTGCAGATTAAGGTACCATATGGCTTCTTCTTGGTGTCACTTTTGTTGAATTAACAATTATAATTTAAATAATTGTCAGTGTCATAAATTACGAATACCGTTGCTAACGTACTTTTATGAATAATGATAAAATGAATACATTAAATATTACGTATTTGTCATTCTAAATAAAAAATGAGCAAAATGAAACGTTTGAAAGTGTTCATATTGGCTTTAACAAACAAATGACACTGAAATGAACTTTAAGTGTATTTTTCTCTTTATAATTCATACTGTGTGAATTAGGGTTTGACACATATTTCATATAATCAGTTTTAAACAATATTTAGTTACGTGCTTTTTAATTCAGATGCAATTTTTTGAATAGACAGATACATGACTGAACAGAAAGTGAAAGCTGGGTTTGGTAGTTGACTAATATAATATGTCTGTGCCGTATTGTTAGATTTGGTAACATGCCATCTTTTATATGAGGGAAACACTAAATGTTTGTGACTTGATAGATCTGTTGACAATCAGATGTCAATATTTCAACAAAATTTTCCCTATTTCTTGCCTATATAAAGACTGATTAACATTTCTTTCCTATATAACGGCGTGTAAATAAATTCTTTACTATATACCGACTTGTGAACATTTCTTTCCTACATTACTTGTGAAGATTGCATTCCTATATAACGACATGTGAACATTTCTTTACAAGCTTTGTAAACAATTCTCTCCTATATAAAGACGTGTGAACATTTTTCTTTCCTTTATAACGACTTGTGAACATTTCTTCCCTATATAACGACTTGTGAACATTTCTTCCCTATATAACGACATAAATTTCCTATATAAAGACGTGTGAACATTTTTCTTTACTTTATAACAACTTGTGAACATTTCTTTCCTATATAACGACTTGTGAACATTTCTTTCCTATATAAAGACTTGTGAACATTACTTTCCTATATAAAGACGTGTGAACATTTCTTCCCTATATAACGACTTGTGTACATTTTTTCCTATATAAAGACTTGTGAACATTACTTTCCTATATAAAGACGTGTGAACATTTTTCTTTCCTTTATAACAACTTGTAAACATTTCTTACCAATATAAAGACTTGTGAACATTTTTTCTATAAAAAGACTAGTCAACATTTCTGACATATATAATACTTGTGAACATGTCTTTCCGTTATAAAATTTAGTAAATAATTAGTTCCTATATAAAGAATGGTAAACATTTTCTTTTCTATATAAAGACGTGTGAACATTTCTTTCTTATATAAAATCTGGTTAGCTTTAAGACTGGTAAACACAAAGTTTTCTGAACATTTCTTTAATCTATAAAACCAGGTTAACATAAAGACTTGTGAACATTTCTTGTCAATATAAAGATTTGTTAACATTTCTTCCCTATGTAAAGACTATTATTCAATCATCGCATATAGCCTATTTATCCGACATTAGACTACATTTTACCACAGAGCGCTAGGGCATGGCGAATTTTCAATCGTTTCGTCCATTCAGCAAGATAGAATTATTACGATAAATATTAAAGATCAGATTACATATAACCAAATAATTTACATGTTTGGCCACAATTCAGTGATAGAAGCATTGACAGGTATATGTAACTCTGCTACCATCTGAGCAGATGTGTTTTTATCAATGCAATACATTGTCAACGAAAATTCTCCAACATACGCAAGGGAATGCACGAAAAGAGAAATAATTATACGGTGAATTAGTCTGGCCTTGCATTCATTAACTAGTTAAACAAATACCCAATAGGCAAACAGGTGAACAAACGTAACTGAGAAAAAAATTAAGTCAACATATCCCGCGGAGTTAACACCTTTGATGTTAAATGCGGTAGCAAGGTTGCATTTTTACCTACAAAAAATACTTTATTTATTCCAAATTTGCTATAAAGTATATGCATGTTTTCGAGCAGTTTTATGTATTTATATTCGTCTGATAGATAAAATAAACAAACTTGTTTTTTTATGAATAAACCAATTATTCAGTCCAAAAGGAGTAATTACTGAACTTCCAAAATTGTGTCAGTAGTTGAAGTAAGATATGTAAGTACAATGATAGAGGTGTGTTGTTACCATATCTAATCATAGTGTACATAAACATACACAAGATCGCTGTATTTCCCATATAATCACAGCGCCCTCTGCCCTACTGAAAAAGGCAGTTTTTCAATTTTTTATCAGATAATTCAGAAATAATCTTTGATCGAGTGGTCCACGAAATGCATTTAATATAAACTATGAAAACATTAACTCTCGTTTTAAACCATATCAGTTGAGAGTTAGAGAAGGTTCAGTTACAGAGGTTCTTTTATACAACGTTATATACAACCCAATTAACGTTGTACAGTGCATTGCAACTAAAACATGCAAAATGTACATGTACACTTGATGTACACACAAGGATTAGAAATATGCCTATGAACGATATGTTGCCTACATATATGACTTGGCTTTCTTTCCATTTTCCTTTAAGAATAACTTTCTACAATATTCACTTGCATAAATATTACTTTTAGCAAAAGAAAAAAAACAAAAACAAACAAAACGGCATTCTCTAGAGGTTATGTAAATTAGATCGGCGGATAGACTGTCAAACAGGACGTTTAAACAATTTCTATCTAATGTTTAAATTTATATATTATCTCGTAAAAATCAATTCATAATATTGATAATTTGTAAAGGCCAAAAACGGTACATACTTTTGTCTTTTTTTTTCTCATGTTAAGATATTTGAGAAAAAAGATGAGATAATACCACATTTTCATAGAATATCTTCATAATTTGGTAAAAACACATTAAAAGAAATATGTTACTAGTACATTTTTGTATAACTTGATCTCGTATTCATTTGATATACAAACTCCGCTAATGTATGTATAAAAATATCTTAGTGACGTAGGAAAATTGTGTTGTAGAAAATGGAGAAAATAACAAGAGCTGTCCGTAAGACAGCGCGCTCGACTTTTTTAGTGCTTGCCTATAATACAAAACATTGACAGTTAAGGGCCATAATTCAAATAAAATCTTTGACAGAATTACCTTCTCCTGGACATGTTTGGGAATCATGATTGTAAACAAGTATTCCAACTTTCAAATTAATATCTCAAACAGTTCAGTCAAAAAGTGGACTGGTACTAAAAACTTAACCAAGATTCTAAGTCGATAAAAGGCCTTAATTTTTAAAACAAATCCTTGACAGAGTTACCTTCTCTTGCGTACAGATGGGGGTAATGATGTGAAATAGCATTAAAAGTTTCAAAGCAATATCTCAAAGGGTTAAGGCAATAAGTGGATTTTACCCATATTCAATGTTATTTTCTAAGTCAAAAAGGGGCATAATTCTGTCAAAAAAACCTTGACAGAGTTATGTCCTCTTGTCTGTTGATGAAGGTCGTGATGGTAAACAAGTATGGTCAGTTTCAAAGCAAATACCTCCAATGGTTTTGAAATAAAGTGAGGTGGTACAAAAAAACTTAACCAAGCTCAATACACTTTCTAAGTCAAAAAAGGGCCATAATTCTGTCAAAAACCTTGACAGAGTTATGTACTCTTGTCTGTAGATGGAGGTTATGATGGTGAACAAGTATGGTAAGTTTCAAAGCCATACTTGTAATACTTCTGAAATAAAGTGGGGTGGTACGAAAAACTTAACCAAGGTGTGACGCCAACGCCGACGCCGACGCCGGGGCGAGTAGGATAGCTCCCCTTTTCATAGAAAAGTCGAGCTAAAAATGAAAGTACGATGCTGCAACGATCGCAAGAGTATGATTAATTTTATATTATAGTAAGATTATTATCTCTAATGACCTGAGATAGTTGAATTATCATAATAATTTATGGATCTTGTTGAATGATATAAAACCAGCCACTGAACAAATATCACTATTTAAACATTTGATTTATGGATCTTGTCTTGAGAACAAAAATAAAGTATTCCCTTTTACAATTATATCTAGAAAAGATAGAGAAAAGGAGTAAAAGGCAGAAATATTTAATAAAAGAGAAAAAAAGGAACAAAACTGATGATGTGATAAGGGGAATATATTTAATTTTCAAGGAAAACTGGTAAAATTAATTCATTCGGTAATGTAGTGAAATGGATTGAAGTGGTATAAAAATTAACCCTACCATTAACTATAGTGTGTGAATATATCTCAGATTGCTGTGAATTTTACACCATAAATTTATATATGATTTGATTGTTTAAACATAACATACTGCTCAGTACAGATATAGCTACAAAAATGATAAAAAATATATAGAACACAGATATAAACCGAACTTTAATGCGGGTCTAAAACAACTTTTTTTATTTAAATCCTTACGCATATCCGGTGGTGGGTTCGATTTGATAGTTCAATAGAATGGAATAGATAGCAAATATCCTACCAGTTCTCTCATGTTTGCAGCGTTGTAGATCGATCTCCTGAGGTCATTATGAGTGGCTACAATCTTCTTAATCTCGTCACTGGTAAAACGTATCACACTATGCTGGGCACGAGCCCCCGAAAGCACGCAAAATATAACTAATAATATCCAGGAATTGTTTATTTTATCCATTTTTTTTAGTTGTTTTTTTTCTATCAAAATATTTGTTCCGAAAAATATATTTATATATTATTAAAGATAATTATATGCTTATCTTTTTTATGTATGTAATTCTAAATCATAATTTTAAATTGTCCTCCTTTCATATTATCATTGCGCGTTTTTTGTTTGTTTCTTTAAAAAAAAAACACACAGCAAACGACAATTTTTTTTTTCTTTTTAAAAACTAGTGTAATCGTTACAGTATTTATACCATGCCTTCATACGGAAAAAAATCCAGTTTTTTGGTCGTGTGCCGCTTGTAACTTAGCCAAACGATATCAGCAGACGATATCCACGGGATGATAGTGGCTGACTATCAAACCGTTTATTTTAACTTAAACTTAAACGTGTATGCATTACTTCTTGTCAAATAAAATGTAACTCGGATAGTTTAGCCAGTTATATTAAGCTTTATGTGCAGTAATTGTATTTAAGGACACATCGAATGAGACAGACGTTTCTTCGTGCGTTCTGTAGACTAGTTACTAGACAGTAAAAATGTCGTCTGCGCAAGTCAATCGCGATGCATTTCTAGACGACATTTTAATAAAAAATGTGTTGACAATGGTATTAAACTCAAAGTTTATAAAAGCATATTCTTAAAAAAGCATTTGAATCTAGTTTAAACAAAGCAGACTATATTATAATTTATTGTTATTTTAGATAAATATCTAATATTTTTAACAATGCCTTTTTTATTTAATCTTTTTCGTTCAACTCATTTGTGTAAAGATAGTGGAAGATAAACATCTTTACATGAAAATGATAAATTTCAATTTTGCTGACACGTTCATTTTCCCCCGTATGTTTAAAGATAGATAAATAGATTGACGCTTTAATTTCCACTATCCAGTAAAATATTTATTGGAAATAGTTAAAACAAATAAGTGAATATACAATTGAATTATTATAATATCGAATTCAATGCACAACGGTATATTCCACAACAATACACGCGTTGCAAGAGTCATTGTTTAATAAATAAAACTGGGAAATTGGGGACTTAGTTTATTCAAATATATTTTAGTTTGATTGTGTTGGAAGCTATAAGAAAACTGGGAAATTGGGGACTTAGTTTATTCAAATATATTTTAGTTTGATTGTGTTGGAAGCTATAAGCTTATTAAAACACTGTCGAATCCGTTCCTGGAACCAACCAGTACTAAGCAATGAATGTAAAGTTTCTTTCTCAAGGAAACAACGGCTTTTTGCGGACTTGTAAGAGTTATGGAAGAGTTTATTCAAGCCCTACTAAGGTTACAGTCACTTTTCCTGAAATAATGTCGTACAGGTCACAGTACTTACCCCCCCCCCCCTCCGCCCAATATATCCGCGTTCTTAGCTAGTTCGCCTGACTTAATATTAGAACATATAAACCGGTTATGCTTTCATGAGTAATTACTCCATGTATTTATTAACATAACTGTGTTTTTTGGTACAAAGACCTAAACTAAAACGCGACAATATTTATGAATACAGACAGACAGCTTCAAACCAATTATTTATCATTTCTGTCAGAAAATGGAAATTTAAAATAACAACAATCTGGTAGATTTATTAGGAATGAGCATTGAGAAGGTAAGAAATGGAATTAAAGGCAAAGCAATGTTATCACGTGGCGGTTGCACGGCCTAGCGTATGAATATAGCTATGATATCGCATTTTCGTTCACTAAATCTATTTTCTAAGCCGTTTGATTTAAATTCACTTAATTCAGTCTAAATAGAGTAACACTTCCATTTTTAGATATAATTATTACATATTAAAAACGTGTCAGAGAAATATGCAAAGTTTCTCTTCGTTTCATTGGAACTCGCCTGACAGTGGCTTTATATTAGAAAATTAATCGAATAATAAAAGGTTGCAGGCATACGAAAACGGCATTATGAAACTAGATTCGTTCATGTTGACAGAAGCTTCAAGTTGTGTTGTTTGGTTGTTATATTTTTTATTCAGATAAATGACTTGATAGATTTTTGTAAGTTTTGTAATAGTTTTAATGGGTTTTATATAATTTAATGATTTTTCAAAATATATGATAATAATTACTAATAACATGTAAGGTTTTGTTTACATTGAGCTATATTTTATCTGTCATAAATGAACCGTGACATGACAAAACCAACATAATGGGTTTGCGACCAGCATAGATCCAGACCAGCCTGCGCATCCGCATTATTAGATATAATTATTACATATAAGTAGGGCTTCAATCAACTTTCCCATAACCCTTACATGTCGAAAACGCACTATGTTGGTTTTGTCGTGACGCGGCTCAAATAGTACTGGTGTCACGAGGAAACATGTCATGACCTCATGTACGGCTCGAACCCACGACCCTAGTGGTCAAAGGCATATTACTTAACTACAAGGTAATTGCTCCTCTCGTCTATACAATGTTCAGTAAGCGATAAGCATTATGAATATTTACATTAATTCTAAAAAAATGTATATAAAAATTATGTAATCCCTGAAATTCATGAAACCGTCCCAAGCAATGCTACATACCAGTAAAAAATGTCAATAAAAATAAATAAAAATAAATAGATAAAAATATGTCCAAACAGAATAGTTTGTTAATTATCTTTTCAGCTAAATTTCATTTGTACAAAATGAAACTATGGAAACGAAATAAATGTAAAGCCGAGAAACGACCAAAATAATGATAAATCTACATACTCTGTCTGAAAGATTGATTTGATTCTTAGCAAATTTAAAGTATACGAGAGACTTCCTTTTATAGACTTTAATGGTAACTGTGTTCCATTAACAATATTTTTTCTTTGTAATCTAAATGTATTTCAATCTATTTTATGACTTATTAAGCAACAACACCTGAAATAGTACTCTGATGATGTATTCTCATATTAAATCACTTGCATTATGGCTAACCTTTGACACAATTCATGCCATTTCGAACGATATTGTGACACTCCTTGACACTTCAGTTATATTTGAACATAATTTAAAGGTACAAAGTCAGACCAGAGACGAAAATATTAAGTCAATTTACCCGAAACGTCCGTCCAATCGATATTTAAACGAATATTTTTTTTTGTTTTGTATTAAAATATCCAAATAAGATATTATTTAAGTTAAAGAAGTGCCGAATATGTTGGAAAGAAAGTCTCTTTATACGAACATGACTCGGATTCATTTTTTATGATTTTCCAGAAAAAATGAAATTATATACAATTACAAATCATACACTACTGGTATACTCGATAGTTTTAACAGCTTATATTACAGTAACCTCGTAACTTTCAGAAATTTTAAATCATTCTAAAAGTGGTTATGATAATAAAGGTGTATTCTTATTTGGATGTATCTAGAAATATCGATAAATATTGGATGTATCCAGACATATCGATACTTATTTGGTGTATCTGGAAATATCGATACAAATTGGACATATCCGTACATATCGATACTGACTTGAATTTGATGCATCTGCACATATCGATACTTATTAGATAAATCTGGACAAATTGATACTTATTGAATTTATCTGTAATCCTTATTTGATGTTTCTGGATATATACATGTATATATATATATATCGATACTTATTTGTATATCTGGACATATCGATACTTTTTTTAGTATCTGAACATTTTGATACTTATTTGTGTATCTAAACATATCGATGCTTATTTGTGTATCTAAACATATCGATACTTATTTGTGTATCTGAACATATCGATACTTATTCGATGTATCGGAAATATCGACTTAATTCTTAGACATACAGTTTACGAAATATGCCGAAACACGGTGCATATCCATATCGGTACCCTCTTTGCGAAATTTACTGAAACGGTACCCTCTCCGATCATGCACAGGCCACTCTTTGCTGAAAACAAACAATCAATGGATACTCATACAGCTTATTTTCCTTCTACTGATGAAAAGAGGTAAGTCATGTGGTAAAGTAGTGTACCACGGAACACTAGAATGTTTTATTTATGTGTTGTTTTGTCATGTGCCAATTTTTCAATTACTGCAACTTCAAAATAAGCTTCATAAAATCGACATGTCATGCCTCGCTATCGCCTCGACATATTTTGTCGGGCTGGAATGAACGAGTTATTTGATTATATACGCACCATGCATGTTACATGTGTTCATTTATTTATCATCTTTTGACAAACTGCAGTTATTAGTCAAAAATGAACGTTAAATACATAAAAACACCCTACTTTCGGTTTGACAGCGGCACGGGCTACCTCTCTGTGTTTAAATTTTTATGTCACAGGTAACCTCTCGCTCATTTTTTTAACGCACAGGCACCCTCTAAGCGCAACACGTGGTTTTATTTACGTTCCATTTGTTGAACCGTTTAGTATGCTTATAAACACTATGTTTTGATAACATTTAAATAAGCGTAACTGATTTACTAGTTGTTGGTCATGTTTAATGGCACAAAGTACAAAAGTTCATATGGAGACTTGCATCTTTTAATAGTTTTATGGTGGTGGAGAAAGATCTATTTTGCCTCACGTTCAGTGTTCAGGAAAATAAAGCAACATTTAACATCAAGCTTAGGAACCGCTTAGGATTCCAACCGACTTAAGCCCCAACCAATTACACCATCAAATCAAAATGCAGCAGCATTAATAAGCATTATTAGTTAGTAAAATATGCAAGCTTTTTCTCCGGTTATATGGCATTGTAATACATTGTACTGTGTTGTTGCATCTTGTTACCACCACGATGATACACATGAAGCACCATAGTTATCACATTGTATTTTCTTGTTTCAGATATGTATACATGGTAATCATATGTAGATGTTAAAGGACAGATTTGGGAAATGGTATGTTTGTATAAAGGCGCTGAAGTAAATAGCGCATCTTTACTTTAAATCACATTTATTTGACTTAAAATATATAACGAACGCAATATGTAAATACAGAAACGATTTGATATAAAGGCCAATTCTATTCATTAGTTCACAAACTTGCGAACTTTGTCACAATTAGTTAAGAGCAAAAATCTTTATGAAAAAAATCCGCTGTTAAAAACCATTTCTTTTAAGATATGTCTGCACGCTTAGAGCATAGCGTCGTGAAAAACTGTTTGGAAAAATAATATGCTTTCATAAATCGAGCTTAAGATCATTTACTCGCTTTTTATCTCAGTTACCTGCGGATATAGAATGTACTAGATTAATAACACTTTATCTAATAGATATCTAACATGAAACTCCATTGAAGGCCCATTAATTATACCTCAGAAATGCTTTTTTGATATATCATTATTATGAGATCAATTTTAGTGTCCTGCCATACGTTACAAAGAGTTACTTACTGGCCAATTACTTAAACAATATTTTGCTTCTGTTGCTTTTGTCAATCAATTCAGTTACAGTAATTTAGTATTTTGAATTAAAGTCTAAATATTACTTTGTTACATTTTGCTCCTATTATGACAAATAACTTCACATTTAGCACTCATTTTGCCTTGGTGATATACCCTTCTAACATGCTCTAGAACTAAATTTTATAAAACTTATGTTTGCACATTCTTAAAAAGAAAAAAGCATATTTGTTTCTGAGGCATAATGTGCCTTTAAGACCAGGCAAACTGTTGGTCTTAATTAAGCGGGCTTTAACTGTGGTTGCATTTTATGTTTTAGGAATTCAACAGTTGGTTAAACATCTTTGGGTTCAAGCCATTGACTGAAAACGATTCCTCGGAAGAAAGTGACCACAACAATAACTTACTTATTCCTGACATACAAGACGTTGCTTTATCCAATGCGGTAGCTGAATCTGCAGGTGAAACAGCCGAAGTAGTGTTGGAAGAAGAGAGTGTAAATGAAGGCAAAACAGCTGTTTGTTTAGTGCTTCCGAAAGAAAGTGATGATAAATTGGAGGAGAAAAGAAGTGTAAAAAGAGTTGATACGAGTGTTTTTGGAGTACATGGGGAAGAAAGTGTTGGCAATGTTTCTGAAGATCACGAAGAAAGCGTTGATAAAGATAAAGCTATTGATTTTGAATTACAGGAAGAAAGACTTGAAGAAAGGGACGACACGTTAGGTATGGATGTAGTGCCCAGAGATACTTTTCAAGAAATAGGAGAAGTCACTGTTTCTACCAATAAAAAATCTTTTGAGTGTTCAATTTGTAATAAAACATATACTCTTAAGGCAAGTCTGAAAAGACATATGAATGTTCATAACACTGAAGGAGGGTTAAACTGTTCTGTGTGTGGAAAAACGTATTACATACTATCCGCTTTTAACCAACACAAAAAAATGCATTCTACTGGACGTTATAGATGCAAAGTGTGTAGTAAAATATATGTAACTAAACTAGGCTGTAAACGCCACGAGTCTACTCATGAAGATAAATACACATATTATTGCGAAGTGTGTGGGAAAAGTTTTAATTACAAAAGTGATTTAGTTGATCATACTGCAACGCATTACAATAGCAGACATTTTAAATGTGCAAAATGTTCTCAGACTTTCAAAGCACGCTCATGCCTTGTTCGACACAAAACAACATGTGGCATAAATAAACATATAAAATGTGAAATTTGCGGAAGTATGTTCAAATCCAATAGGTACCTTAAGGAGCATAGCAGGAAGCACAAGGCATATGTGGAATTACATCAGTGTCCAATATGTGGGAAAACTTTCACACATCATAGCTCATTGTACCGTCATAAAAAGAAAGCTGGACACTACTGACATTAATAACTGATATAAACTGACGTTATATAATAAGTTAAAATGTTATTTTTAAAGGCTGCCTTTTCCTTTTTGTTCGGTTAAAGTTTCGGTTTTTTTTCTATACAAATCCTAGTTAGTTTCTTTAAGATTGTTCTTGTTCAATATTACGTTCTTTGCTTTGTTATAAAAGTACGTATAACATGATATTTTGATTATATTTTAGTGTGATTTTTATTGCAATAGTGGATATTGCACTAAATTTAAGAAACATGCAATACACATAATTATTCCGTTTTATGATAGGAATGCAATAATTTTTTACCACTCATGTTTCATTTAGTTCTTGTTTCATTACCATTTTTCAGTTAATAGGTACAGTACATCTAGAAATGTTATTTTAATTGTGTTAATGCTAGCCTTTTAGCTTACCTGATCAGCATGTGCTCAATGACAGCTATAGCTATGACATTCAGAATAATTATTTGCATAATGATTAAAATGTTTAAATTTTAATACCAGTCAGCCTAGATTTTGACCTAACGACTGTTATCAATGCCATGTGTTCTGCCTTTTTGACATTTAGACAGGTGAGCGATATAGGGCTATCTTGACCGTCTTGTATATTTTCTTTTAAATATTTCTTTAAAAAAAATCTAGCAAGTACATGTGTATTATATCCGATTTATTTGTTTTACTTGTAAGTTGATTATAATTTTAGTTCCAGTTATTATTAAAATGTCACAAGTTTAGCTGGAATATTTTTCTTTTTCTTTTCGTCATAAAAAATGAAGGTAGCTTATAGCTTGTTGTTTGTTCATTGAGCTGAGAACATATCAAAAGCCGTCATGCCTACTTATCTGTGCTAAATTCATATCATTTTAGATCTCAAAATTGAGGGCTACAGACGGTTGTCTGAATAGACCTTGATTGCAAGGACTGCTTCAAGTCTGGCCTGTTTATATCATTAGGGAGAGAGTGCAAATTTACGGATTTCGAGGTTGGAGTTCAAACCCCAATTTAGCAGACTCAGCATGATTGGAGCATTACACATGACGCGCTAAAGAAGCATATGTTTCCTTCGAGGGTCCACTGTATTTTGCACTTGTACAACAACTTGAAAATGTACAATAGTCTTTTTCTGGATGGGGCACCCATTTTGGCTAACATGTTTGACTAAAACTCAAATACAAACAAAGAATATTAGCCCTTTATTAACGATAGGCACTTTGCATTGATTTATGCCAAATACATGTACTTCGAACGTGTCTCTCTAAAACAAATCATATGTTACGAAATCACTCCATCTCTATACCAAGTCTTCTAGTTGGTAGTAGTTTACTCTCATCGCACTTATGGTGGGCTCTTATAGGCTGGCAACCTCTCGCTACAGCGGATGGTTTTGAAACATCGGAACGCTTCGATTTTCTCTGCTTCTTGCGTCTACGATAAGACATGTCAAATGAATGATCTCTGGAAAAGGATAAATAAAAGATATCACGCTTGATACAAGAGAGTTAACAGAACCTTTGGTAGCTAAACTGAGTAACCTTTTAATTTTACTGTTTCTTTGCCTGTCTGTTTGTGTGTCTTTATTTTCTCCACCTAGTGCAGCTAGCTATCCTATAAACACTATATTAACATATATGTGTGTTTGTTTGATTGGGTTTTACATCACACCGACTTAGTATAAGTCATATGGCGACTTTCCAGCTATGTAGAGGAAAACCTCAGGTGTCACTTGGTATATTATTTCAGACATGACAGGCGTCTGCGTAGAACTAATTATTATTTTCTGTTAGCTAGCTGGATAGCTTCTTTAGATAAAAAAAATGCAAAGTCCCTGTCTGGATTCGAACCAACAGCGGTTAGGGGCAAGTGGTTTGTAGTCAACGACCTTAATCAATCCGCCACGGACGCCCAATCTACCTATATATATGCTTTTCTATCCAGTGAAAAGATGGAACATAGTATAATATTAAGATCAAGCTAACCTAACGATCAATGTTGATCCATCAACAATATTTTCGCTTAAAGAAGAGGTGGACGGGAAATCTGCGATATGTAACTCAGTAGCTGGATAAACGGACTTTCTCGTTGTTATGATCTTAAAAGTCCTGGAAAAGAAATTTAGGAAATAAATACATGTACTTATTGAATCAGACTTCTGTCGGACATCTACACGCATAAGCTTTTAACGTTAAGATGTGGTGCACATTGGAAAACGTTATGGTTTTTAAATTAATAATGCAAAGGCTTTAAACAAACATGGCTTACTGAATTATAAATAGTGTCTCAAACTGAAATATCTGTTTTTTTCTGCCGGTTATTATTTTACTTAAAATATATCTATATTACGTCTTATTTTATACGATCTATATGATACAATGTATTAAATTTTCATTAACATGGCAATGATTGTATTTTAACAAGTTAATGTTTAAATATGCACTATGTGATTTAAAAAAAAAAAGCATTATACTATATTTCTTGCCTTCTAGTTGGATCACAGCGGTAATGCTGAATTTCTGTCACAGTTGATATCAATCGGGGTATACTTATAGCTTTTGGACAACCAAGCTTCGTCGGTTCCAGATCTGACAATTCCCCAAAAAATGTCTCATTTACTAGACTAGATATTGCCCTAGGATTATAACATTTCCCTTTTATGCTAGAGTATAACTGGAAGGATGTATCAATCCGTTGAAGGAATGATTCGAACATAACTTTTGGAAATCCTTTGACGTACATTCCAGGTTGTGGATATTGACCAAAATCTACACCATCAAGAAGAAAGTTCTTCAATGCTATGCGTCGTTTACAGCGTTCAATTGCCGATAAACCTGGCATGTCTTCCGCTTGATACCAATGTCTAACCAATTTACAAAAATTTGCTTCTTTGTAAAAATTCAATGACCTCATAGCGGACTCTACTTCTGAGGAGAATACACGTTTGGCATATGCATTGTTCTGTTTATCAATAAGATCAATCACAATAGCTTTACTGATCACATTATCACCTAACTCTGCAACAGCGTGCCAAGCTTCTTTGCGTATACCCTGTAAACCGTCTTTGCAAACTTTAACTCTTAAATTGACAAATAGATGGTGATAATCAACGCATCTGTGTTCCAATTTTTGCCTTGTTTCATTCATTTCTGGATATGAGAACAGTTTGGTTTCTCCTAATCCTTGAATTTGCATCTTTTCGCAAAAAGGGGAGGAATTCAGCCACTTCTTGTATTCGGAATCGTATAAGATGACAGCGTACAAATTGTTCAGTGTTGACTTTGGTACACACTTCATACTCCGCTCAACGACATTTGCTGAAAAATATCTTAATGATTTCATTTGTTTAATTGTTTTCTCTTGCGTTATTTGATCACAGCTACCGATTACTTTGCTTAGCCCATTGACTTTTTCCAATATTGACCATGACTTTCTTATATAAACACCTTTCAGTTTCTGATAATGAAGAGACAGATAAATGAGACTATTTAATTCGTTGTGTGTTAGTTTTCTTAAAAGCTGCACATTGTTTATACATGTTTGTAAATCAGTTATTGATTTTCCATTCCACCGTTTACTAATAGACTTCTGCTTAGAGTTTTGAAATTCACAAAGAGCAGTCTTTAATTCGTTTTCAGTAAGCACGTTTGAAAATGATACATTATTTTCACAATTGTCATCGTGAACATTGTCATCAACAACTACAGGAACATTGCGTGTATCTTCTGTACAAGAAACTATTTCATCTGTTTCTGTGTCATTAATTTCTTCAGTTATTAATGTTTCTAATGCTTCATTTGGTAAACAGGATAAATTATCACTTTTAAGATCAGTGTCAATAGCGCCCTTTTTACAAATTTCATTCGGGCTTCTGCTTCTGCGTATAGCAGTCATTAATCTTTTTAGTTTTGTAGACGATACAGTAAGTGAGTTGTTCACCCTGACGTACTTGATATCTTTGATAGTGTCTTGTACTATCATTAAGTCTTTGAAGTGTTTGATGATTTCTTTACGGCTTACTTTCGAAGCGTTGTCGTATACATCACGCTGAAGCTGAATCAATGTGAGGGGCCTGTCACTAGAATCCCTCGTCGCAAGTTTCAACCACTGACCATCAAAACTGCTACACACAACATTCATACCTTTCTGAAAGCAATGTTCTAAAATATCTTCATGCATGTTTCGCATTGGCTTTACTGGTAGACTGTATCCAGCCATAGCATACGCCACTGGAGTGGAATGTGGTACTTCCGGATCCCAGGTGCGGTCAGTATCACTAAGCAACCAAACTAAAATTTCGGTTGCCTTTTTTCTACAAATCTCGTGCACTTCTCGGACGGCGGACACTGCTGAATTCATTATAACATCTATTTCCGTCAATTTTTCAGTCTCATTCAAGACAGTTATTGGAAACAAGTAGGGCGAATTGTCATTAGACTGTGACGTTTGGGAGCTAATACCTTTTACAGATGGTATTTCACAGAGTAGTTCAGTTGAAGATTCCCTGTACTCTTTCATTTTTTCAGCAATAGATTTACTTGTCTTCGATAGTTTAGTCGGCCTTTTCAAGTCTGAACCATTATAAACTGTTGTTACCTCAGCCAAAATCATGTTCCATAATTCTGGGTCGAAACTTGCCCTATTGATAATAAAGGTAATGATTGTTACATAGGTTCATAAAATACTTTAAAGCGACTCCACTGCGGTTCTTTTTTACAAGAAGAGATCGAAAACATTGTTCAAGTATTTTGTAGGACTAGATTTATGTCTAACCAATAACGCTCAATCCGTTTTACAGAAACAACAAATTTCACTGTGCAAATTGGTCCAAAAAATGAAAGCGTTGCAACGCTTTAAGCTTAAATTACTTTTAATTTAAATAGGCCAAAGATCGACAAAAAATCGATTGTCAGTTTTATACCATGAATAATTATATATCATCTATTGCTTGGTTTCAAAAATAAGTGTATCAGTTGATTTAAAAAAGATTTTCAAAGTTTATTATTTAAGGCTATTGGACCTTAGTGGAGTTGCTTTAACGGATATACGTTTATACTTCTGAATATTTGTTTGCTATTTCCTACCGGAAGAAAATAGAACTAAAAATAAATATATTTGTGATTAAAATGAAAAGAGTGGTTCTTTGAATTCCAAATATGTACATAGTTTTATTTGGAAATAAATGTAAAAGATGGATCAGAAATAAATCAAATGAGTTATATTTTCTGACCAGTAACAGGATATAAATGGTAAAAGGCTGTTAAAAATTTAAAACAGATTGCTTTTTCAGACTTGATGAGCCTTGATGAGCCTTTAATATTTTATTTCAATTATTATTCTATGTTTCTAAGTATTTATCAAGATGAATGAGGAGCATTTTTCGGGGCGGATTCACTCCGCACTCCGATTGTTAAAAATAGAACGTACATAAATACAGTTGAGCTTTCTTCTGACCAACATAGATATATCATCTTATCAATGCGCATACTCGCCATTTCTGCCAATAGTTGTGGAATATACCTACAAACAAAATGTTTACAGTGATAATGATAATATAAATAATTTTAGCAATTATAATAATCTAAATATCAATCTACAAGATAATACTTAAAGCTACATTATCAAAAGTCACAGCACAGACATCTTCTATGTTCCAATATAACCACTGTTCGATCAACTTTAATGTAAAAATACATTTCATCAACAACAAATTAAAACGTTCACCAAATTTGTCATAACACTATTAGTTCATTACTGTTACTCTTTACTTTTAAAGCTGCATGTCTCCAGATAAGCCAAAATATTTCAAGAAAAACAAAATTTGGGAAAAATATACTAAAATTTTAAGAAAGGTTAAACAAGTCAAGATCCAAGTTTGACTTTACATGTTATGTGCTATATAAGACCGATTTTGAAGTATTTATAACCATATCTTTACTTCGTTACTAACGCAATAAGGACTGTTTTTCCAAATTTGACTTTTTTATGGTAATTTGCGTGGTTTGTAAGTGCTGTTTGCAATATGTCAAATACTTTATTTGTTCACCTCACAATATTTCACCTTTAGATATATTTTCAAAATTAACATGAAAATTAGCATGCATTTGGAAGCATGCTACTTTAATTTGATTCTTACCGTAACGGTATTTCATAATGCACTGGAGTCTTGTATTCTGCCTGCACAGGACACTTGAATTCACAGCCAAACAGAGGTGAAGGTAAGCAATCACTATTTGTTTCCATGTAACATAAACTGCCATCTGGTGATACCATCATGAATGGTTCACTATTAAAATCAACTGCATGTGCACCTTCTTCAATGTATTTGAGATCATGATAGTAGAATGGTAAAATCTTTGATGCTAAAGTCGCTATGGCGTGAATCTCTGACTTTGTGCCATGATCTAACCTATGCTGTACTTCTTCTGAGAAAGTCTCATCTTGTTGTATTCCTTTTACAACACGATCAAAATGAGATTGCTGTTTTTTCAATGTATCTAAACCCAGTGCTCCATATAATGTACTACCAGTTATTTTGTATTTTTTCCTGTTTTTGAACCACTCGTCAGATCGTTGTTTTATAAAGCGAATATTCTGCTGCTCATTCTGAGGCAATTCATTTACTTCTTTAAGCCTTATACAGTTATCCTGCCCACTGATATCTATAGTACTTTCAGAACTGAAGGTATTAGTAATGCGTTGTGATTGCTTAATCGCTGATCCAGTTTGAAGAAGTAGATCATTTATATGCAGAAGCCTTTTTACTACTGACCGTATTTGGAATATCTGGGCTTGCACACTGCTGATGGCGTAAACTAACCTAGACTCTCTCCACTTTTCACCAGCCTCTTTCTGGAACCTTTTCAATGCCAGTGTCTGCTTTAAAAACAGTTTCCGCATTTCTACTATACGAAATGATATTGTCTTAATTATTTTTTCCAAACGTTCACACTTTTCGTCATTGTCCAGTTTGCTCCAGCACTCGTGAACCCTTTCAATTAAGTTAATTTCGTTTTCAAGACGCTCCTTTGTTTGATTTAAAGTTTCAGTTTGTTCATGCCCAAAAAGATCCTGATCGCCGTTTTCTCTGTTTAAACCTGGTGCCAATTTCTTGCCATCTACACTTAGAACATAACATTTTTCCTTGGATCTCAATTCTATACCTTGCTTTATTATACCAGGACGAATTTCCTTTGGAATTGCAGTTTCTGTATTTACAAAGCTATTAATGGCAAAAACGCTTGGTACTGCAAAATTTATGGAAGTGTTTTGAGGCGTACAGGTACCACGTTGTTCATTAAGAACTTGACTTGAAGATTTTTCTCCGCTCATAAAACGAAGAGCTTTCCCATGAAATAATCGGTACATTGTTTTCCAAAAAAGCATGGTTTCAGGTGGATACTTCATTTGAGATGTATTGTCTAGAGAGTACCATTTGGCCACATCAAGCAAAAGTAACAATGATATATTATGTAACGGAAACTTGTTTGTGGCAATCAATCGAAGAAACTGACAAAATTCAACAAGTTTACCAGCATGTCCTAAATTTGAAAGGATTGTTGGAAGTAATTTAGTAATTTCCTGGCAAAGTGACTCTTCTATGCCAGTCTCAAACAACACTTTTTTGGACTTTGGTGGTGTTTTATTCCTGGTCCAGTTTTTTGAAGGAGCGGCTCTAAGTTCGTCGCTATTCGGACAGACTGTGCTTGAAATATTTTGTGGCGTCCATGATGGGTTGGTTGCTCTCGTTGTTGTTTCATAAATGTTCTGTACAGGTCTCTTTTTCGGATGGTGTAGCCACAATCCTGAATTCCGTTTACGTTTTCGAGATCTGTAAAGAAATGCAACTGTTTAAATAATTAATTAATTTATTCATTAATTTATAAATGCTAAACCAAAATCATAACAGATTTACTTAGGTTACTCGGCAAACTGTAAAACAGTCTATTATAAAAATAATTTAAAACACTAAGCCGGTTCAAATTATTAGTACATATTTACAAAATTAAATTGGTCTGACCAATAAACTTTAACCTATACTAAAAAACCATTAAACGATTGATACAAATAAAAAAGAAAAAAAAACAGTCGTGTGCTTAGAGGGTACCTGTGCGTTAAAAAAATGAGCGAGAGGTTACCTGTGACATAAAAATTCAAACACAGAGAGGTAGCCCGTGCCGCTGCCAAACCGAAAGTAGGGTGTTTTTATGTATTTAACGTTCATTTTTGACTAATAACTGCAGTTTGTCAAAAGATGATAAATAAATGAACACATGTAACATGCATGGTGCGTATATAATCAAATAACTCGTTCGTTCCAGCCCGACAAAATATGTCGAGGCGATAGCGAGGCATGACATGTCGATTTTATGAAGCTTATTTTGAAGTTGCAGTAATTGAAAAATTGGCACATGACAAAACAACACATAAATAAAACATTCTAGTGTTCCGTGGTACACTACTTTACCACATGACTTACCTCTTTTCATCAGTAGAAGGAAAATAAGCTGTATGAGTATCCATTGATTGTTTGTTTTCAGCAAAGAGTGGCCTGTGCATGATCGGAGAGGGTACCGTTTCAGTAAATTTCGCAAAGAGGGTACCGATATGGATATGCACCGTGCGAAAGTTGAAGCTGGTTCAATAACATCTGTATTATGACCGCAGGAAAAAAAAAACTCTGTTGCTCCCTTTTTTGTAGATTTACAGAAAATAATGGCATAAATGACCATTTTATTTCTAGAAAACATTGAAACCTATCCCTGACTTGATTTGAAGCATATATAATGAGGGATAACTGGTTGATACTAAGTTAGTTCTCATATTATACCTTTATATCATTAAGACTTATACTTAATTTATTGTCATATTTATTACCCTATCATAGTTGCTAATTATTCCACACTGAGATTCTGACATAGAATGATTTAATGAAAATTGTGACACTTTGAAGATTTCTAATTTAATTAATAACTGTCACTGGTGTGTTTAAAATTCTCTCTTTTGCATTATTTTAGAGAATTTATAGTTAACGCCTTAAAAGGAATGCAAAATGTATAAAAATGTTGCCCTTAAGAATTTTGGCCAAGAATTGAAAAAAAAATCGCTTTTACGTCAACATAACCTTAAAAGGTATTTAAACTCGCCTGTCTTTTGGTCTGTTTATTTTAATTTATTGTAAAGCGCAAACAAGACATTTTTATGTATATATTAAACATAGTTAAATTTGTACACTTAAGACTGCTGAATTTATCTCCCTTTTAGGTTTAGTAAAGGTATGAACATGTACACGACACATTGTATAATAAGCAAGTTTTAACTCAATAGCTATTTATACTTTATACCATATTTTCTTAGTCTAGAGATATGTTGAAAAAAAACTGGAATTTATATATTTATACTTAGAAGTCTAAAATATTTAGTTAAAATTTTCTCATTGTATATTTTTTCTTCAAATAATTTGTAATATAATTTTGGTATAGTATAGATTGCTAGAGCTACGGGTCAAATAAATGACAGTCAGGCAATATTTATCGACCTTTACAAGCTTTTGATTCGGTTTGGTGAGATTGGTCTTTGGAAGAAATTAGATTATCATAATATTAATGGAAAGTATTTTATCTAATATTCTAACATATAATTATAATAATATAAATCATGCGTTAAATCAAATTCTACTATGTCAGGTTTCTTGCATATTATAATTCTTATTTGTCAATGAAAATGAATTCATCGAAAGTTCATCATGTTAAAATAAACTAGACATAAAATAACAAGCATACATATAACTATTACATTAATAACTTATTTGACATTGGTAAGAATATGTTGCTAAAGAAAAATATCAAATACATTTGTACTGGTTTTATTTCAGCTTGTTAGTGTTAAATGTGTAAATATTAAATCACGCAAACACCCTCAATTAGTCATAACTACTATATCAGCTTTGATTACAGGGGGCGCACTTTCCACAGTTTGGAGTTAACAAGCGCTTATACTCAACGTGCAATTTGAGTAAAGAGTGTTGTTAAAATTTCTGTTTATAAACAAACACATCAAATTGCTTCATCATTCAATCACAATTCGTCATAACTCGACTTATTCATCATTGAAATAATCTAACAATAATTAGATAATTAAAACATACAACAAATAGTATTGAAGAGCTGTAACATTGATATAAATATTACATACGTAAATTTTATATTACATCAAGGTAAGTTTTTACTTTGGATACATACATAATTGGAATTATGGCATAAAATAAACGGAGAAAATAGGCTAGAAATAATCTTGGACTTTCGATAAATATAAAGACATATTTTATATCATCGTAGCATAGATAAAAAATATAATTATTCTACATAATGTCACGATAATCAGTATCACTGATGTTTGGGTTACTGTGTAAATTTTCTATTTTCAGTAAAAATTAAATTAAACATAAATTTATCGACAAATGTCTGTTAAGAATAAGACTTAAATAACAAATATATGAACAACAGTTCACAAGTATTCCACTCGGCTTAAACTGTATGTATACTAAGCATTGAATATATATATTTTTTTACAGAAAATGGAAGATATAATGTTACATATCATGCAGCAAGCTGCAGGGATCAAGCTACCGGGACAGGATTTCCCTCTAGATCTTACACAACCAAAGTTACGTCAAACATGTGATAGCTTCGTCGATCAAACCGACTTACGTCCCAGTTGCGATTCGAATATTGAGTTGGAATCTACAGCGCCCGTTCGTGTAAAACAAACAACAAACGATCTCAGTCGACGGACACCTCATCCATTTTCAATTGAAGCACTTTTGGGGGATACAGAAAGCGCAACAAGATCAGCTCCCGCGCAAGTTTATAATTACCATTCTACTACTTGTTGCTTAGCAACAGAAAAACAAGCCGCATCACCACAAGTTCGTGAAGTGTTAAGAATATCATATTGGTGTCATGCATGTAACAGTTTGTGCAAAGACGAAAATGACTCACAAAGGCACCAGTATCTTCATTATATGCAAGGTATGAAATGTAACTTGAAGAAAGAATTGTTTCATAAGAATGGATATGTTACAAAACACATTAACATTGACGAAAAGCAAATTGAATGCAGCCTTTGTGATAACAAGATAGTTGCCACATGTTTCTTTTCTAAACATCAACGTCTTCATGAGGGTCATTTTTGTGATACATGTGACCGTGAATTCACTAGTAACAGTCTCCTGCTAGATCATAGGAATATTCATACCGGAAGTACGTCATTTTACTGTAAGACATGTGACCGGAAATTTGCCAAGAGGTCTTCACTTACACAACATCAGCGTTATCACCGTGACAACCAAAGATTTAAATGCACATACTGTTACAAGTCATTTAATAGTAAATATACTCGAACTGTGCATGAAAGATTGCACACTGGAGAAAAACCATTCAAATGCCAGGAACCCGGATGTACGAAAGCTTTTCCGCAGAAGATTCAACTACAACTACACATGAATACACACATGAACTGAAAGTGATATTTATCATAATCTCAGCTATATGTTTATACATAAAGCTAACACTACTGTACAGTGATAATTAATTGTTATTGTAGTCATAAATATCAGATATCAAGTTTTTATTACGTTTTAAAAAGTAAAATAAACTGTTAATGTATATGTAAATTGTCTATTTTTAATTATTTAAGCCTATAGAATGCACACATTCTTGTATCCCCTCACATCCTCGCGTCACCCGATTGACCAGTACAACCCATGCTTTTTCGCCATTATCTGAAATAATAAGAGCTTGATGTTTTAATCGATTACTCTTTGCATTCAAAGATGACATCTTACAAGTATATACCGCTATCAAGACATTTCGACCCTTTCCGCACCGAACTCAATAGTATGAATACTTGGAACGGAATTAGCCGCACAATATAAACATGTAAACAATTAGTAACTTCATGCTGCATTTGTTGAGTTGATTATTTCATTGTATCGTGTACAATTTGATTTGAATTTTATCTGAGATGTTGTAGCACCAAAGATTACCGTGAAAATATTGTTGACACATCTGATTGAAAGTAACAAGAGCCGTAGCTATTTATCTAAAATTTATACTTAAAAAGTACATTATTCATGTGCTCATGACTACATGACTTTAGAAACCGAAAATACAAGAAAATTACTATTGAAAATTGTTTATATGTGAATTAAACTGAATGTCTTGAATAAATACTGATATACAAACGGAAACGAGAAACGGATGTCAAATAAACATTCGTTATTCGTTACTCGTTATGATTACATTGTCTGCTTTTTCACTGAAAGTCACTAGACACAAATTCCATTGCGTATTATTTCCGAGACGATAAAAGGCAAGGTGTTCCAAATGGTTCGGCCGTCCTAGCATGGTATACAAAATTCATTTCCATGCGTAAAAAAAGAGATAATGATACTAAACTTACCGTCGGAATACTCGTGATGTTGGTGCAGCTTGATGGAATATCGAAGACTGACTGGTCTTTTATTCCAAGAGTTATGTCACTGAATGTCTTAAAACTCAACTCAGATCCTGAAAAATAGGTTGTCAATTCCGAAGGTTTCCAAAAACAGTTTTAGATAAAACAGAATTCTAGAAAAAAAACTTTTTGTCTTTAGATTATATTCTTTTCGAATTTTAAGCAAAAATTTATTTAAATCTGTCATTTGAACTATCAACAACAAAATTACTATCACTGAAATGAAACACCATTCATTATTCTACATAGTGTAATTAAAGGGATTCCACTGAGGAATTTTGACATGATGGGCCATGTAATAACTCTTTTGTAATAAACATTCCGTTTGACCTAGGTCTAGACCAATATCTTGTGTGCAAAATGTCAGATCATTTTCTCATTCCGTTTTTCTGAATAATAATTTTAGTTGTGAAAAATGACCCCAACTTAAAAGCGTCGCAACGCTTTTCACTAAAATCGGACTAAGAACATCACCAAAATATGACTTTAAATATATTTCTTTACTACCTTTGGCATATGTTTCATATGTGCCAAAGCTTATCTAGTCAAGAAATGTAAATTCTATGTTTTAAGGCTTTTGGATCTCAGGGGAGTTCCTGTAATAAATGTGGTTACTTCAGACAAATGATCAAATAACAAATGAGTTGAAGATATTACTATATTAAAGTGATGGTAAATAATTGAATTAACAAACCAGCTTGTGATTGTCCATAAGATGCTTGATAAACGGGGACACAGTCTGCACGTGTCATTGTCAAGTAGCTTGTTTTCGGGCCTGAAACTACGGCGTATATATCCACGTCAACTTTGTCCTTAAATCCGTAATAGGTCTTCTTTGCTAGAGTAGCACTATCTGTAATATTTGTTGTTGTTGTTTCAGAAACATTACCGTACAAGTTAGGTTACAATTAAGTACATAAAAAATTGTCTTGCATTTGGAAAGTTTAGAGCTAAATATCCATTTTATCGTTCAAGTCACGTTGCGTGTATAAAAATAAATTGAAATATTGTGTAAGATTGTGAATCTGGCAAAAAATCACAATTCAGTGAAAATGTCGACAAGGAATGTCCGGCTTGCACGACAGCACGACATTTGTTGTCAGTTGAGTTGTGGACAAACCTTTTGTCGACGTTACATTCAGCACGACATTCGCGTTCGGTTGAATGTCGACCTGGACTTTTCTAGCGTAACATTTAGAATATTGAATACCAAACGAGACCATGATACTTGCACGACATTAGGTATAGGCTATATATCCGACACACAGAAGTATCTAAGGCATTGATTTCATTTAATCGAAATCAACACCATTTATAAAGGAAGAATAACTAGTTTATCTACCGGTCACACATTGGATATAATACAACTTATCTAAATCATTTAAAGACAGGTGATACCAACCTACCTGGGACACAGATTGGATTCCATGGTGGTAGTTTGTATGTCTTACATGTACCGCCCTCAGCTATATACATGATGTTCTGATAAAAACAAAACAAAACAACACAACACGCAATCAGTGACAGTAGAAAGAGAATCAAATGAAATCTTACGTATACACGGATCTTGACTTCCTTTAGGTATCTTCTGAATATATCTTACCTTTAAATGTACACACGGACTTTTATGTTTGTAAATATTATTGTATTATATACGAGATGATGTAAATTGTACAAATCTAAATAAAGTATCAGTTCTGTTCTGTTATTAAAGAAGTAATTATATAACAGACATGTCCTTTGCAATTATAAACACTGTCCTTATTCTCATGCAAGATTCTTAGAATTTCCATATTTAAAAATAATCCATAATAATAGCCTGTTAGAAGTATATTCTATGGTTCTATTTTTGCATCGTTTGAAAGAAGTTATTTATATATTTATTTACCTAACCAAAATTATGTAAAGATAACACTGGGGTATATGCAATATAGAACACAAGCAGAAATATCACTGCATTCACGACTAATTTATTCAACATCATGACATGAGATGTCAATAATGCCAAAACGATACCTTTATGATCAATGTATGGTCATATATAGATTTGATATAGTTATCCGAAACCTTTTCTAGAACCTGACTTCTTAATCCTTTGGAAGCCAAAACGATATCGACTAGGACCAACCGTCGCTTGATCGTCTTTTAAAACAAGCTGATAATTATATTACAATTATATTACAAATATTCTCTTCCAAGTTCGTACAAGTACGATCAGGTTGCACGCACGACATATGTACACTCATTTCCAAATTCATTATGATCTTAACCGGACAACCCGTCCCATCTCCTACCTATATACGACCTATAGCCAGGTAGACCATCGAGTAAGACAGACCAGTCCCCGACCATGACCAATCGAGTTGATGGTGAGGGCTCAGCTGAAGACTTCCGATTATCTTAAATCAAGTTACCTTGTTATATAGCTGTAGAATCTGTACTTTGATCTGGTACCCCCCAGTATTTACTATCGAAAATGAAGCGATTCTTTGATTAACTCCATCAACTGACAACTTTTCTGTTATCTATGATAAAAGTAGAACATGATCAGTTATTATCCAGTGACAATGGTTCTTGCCAAAGAGTTTGTTTGCGAAGAAACAGTAAAGAAACATGTTGCTGACCATACTGTACGACTTTGTTCAATTGTTATTTCAATTAAATTTAAAAGACGGCAAATAATGTATAGTAAATAAAACTGTTATCACACGTTTCTTTTGTAATTAAAGCTTAGTTTAAAGCATCCGTAAACTTTTTTGTTTCATTTTTATCCCGAAATGTGTTGTTTTCTAAATCTAAACATCAATATAAAGTCTACACACCTCATTAATGACTGCTGTCTTTGATCCTGGCCCAACTAATCCATCTCTTTCAAAGTTAACAGATTCCCATGTTACAGGATAGCAACAATATTTTGTTTGTCCAGGAATAATGGCAAAATAAAACGCCAAAATGTATGCCAACTTAAGATGCATTCTGAAATAAATGCAGTTTATTACATTTGTATTGTATTAACCCCGTTTCAATTATTTTGACATTGACAAAACATATGACAAACGTCAATAGAGCACATTTATGAGCTATGGAAATGAGCATGATTTAACCGTTAGTGACATGTTACCGCACCAGTATGCAATTTAATACGAAAGACCGGTGGGGATATTTCAACTTCATGAAATCCCGATTTCAACTTAGTGAAATTCACAATTTTAACTTAGTGAAATTCACAAATTTTACTTCGTCAATTCACGTTTTCAACATATGGAATTCACGAATTCACGATTTAAACTTCACAAATTCACAATTTCAAATTCATTATTCAAGTTCTATATTTCACGATTTCAATCTCATGAAGTTGAAATCGTGAATTTCAAAACATGATTTCGCGAAGATGAATTCGTAAATTTGGAATCGTGAATTCTGAATATTGAAATCGTGAATTCATAAAGTTGAAAAATTGTGAATTCGTGAAGATGAACCCGAGAAGTCAAGAAGTTGACATGTCACCACCGGTCTTTCGTAGTTTATGCCTAGAGTATTACTGTGATTACTTACGTATGTCTTCAAATGCGCTTTTTAACAAAATGTCCATGTACAAGCAAAAAAAAATATATACTACTTTATTATAATTACATGTATACTGTTTTAAAGGAGTAGAAGTAAAATTATGAAAATAGTGCAAGTAAAGGTAGCTACGCACCTGGATAAAGCTTTATACCTATAAAACTGTTGTTCTTGAACTACTCAATCGATACTGTATCAGTTTGAATACAACGATGTCATCACAATCGTTGCATGAAAGTCACTTAATAAATATATATATTGAGTAGATTGATCTTGCGAAATTATGCAAAATGTAATATAAATACGTGATTTTTGACAAGGTAAATAACAAAAGTTTACTTTTATTACACTCCTTGCAATAACGATATGTAAAGGTACTAATTGTAAACATAATTAAATAGCGCCGAGGTCTAATATTTCATGTATTATCAAATTAAATACAGATTATTTCGATTTTAAGCAATTATTATAAAAAAAGATACCTGAACATTTTGTCTACCATCCATGAGATTTGTCATATATTTCAACCTCAAGCCAGTATAAAACACAATTATATCTAAATATAGATTGTAACTCGGGTGTAACATTACTACCGGGTACCCAGGTAGCATGCTTCACTCGCTTTACACGTTGTATGATACATTACAATGTGCATTGGTAATTTCTAAAAATATCTTTTCTTACAACAAATAATCGATTCTTAGTTTTAGTCAAAAAAATCAAAATATACAGAGCATATTTGTTTTTAGTGTTGTTGTTTTATTAATGCCTAACGATGAATTACAAACAATGTATAGGTGCTAATGCATATAATATACAAAAGCCGTGTGAACTTAATTACAAGGCCCAACGTACAAAATCTTGAACGTATTGTGAAAAAAAATAAAGGCTTTGGACGTTGTCAGTGTTAGGGTAGCTTGTGGTCAAATTTTTATTACCCTTTGCGCATTTTGGAGTTAATTTAAAACTATACCTTAATTTGTATTGGTATCGTAACTATTATAGGCAAAATTTTCCTATTCAATCATCATTTAAAATTTTATCTTTCATTTCTTAATAGGAATCAGCAAAGAAAATATCACTAGCGAGAAACAGCAATAAACTTGTTTGTCAAACCATTTTAAATTTCAGGTAAGAAAAATCAATTTTAGTTATTCATTTATTTAAACTACAGTTTTGGTTTGATTTTTTTAATAAAGCTCTAATAATATCAATAATAATTGAATGTATGGATGAATATGTAATATGTTTTCAATATGCTAATTTGAAAATTGTAATTTAATTGAATAAATATTGAATAATTAATCTTTTCCGATATTTCAGGAAAATGGAAGGGCATTGATGTCACATATTATGCCAGCGGCTGGAGGAAAAACGACCCGCTGAAGACATGCCCCGTAGATCTAAACTCTACCAAAATTATTTGCGGCCAAACATGTTGATAGCCTTTGATGGGATCATAACAGACTTACGTGCAGGCAGTGGATTCCCAAAGACTGAATTTAGGGACAATGATTAGCTGTCCCCAGTCTAAAAGAACAAAGGTCCCAGTTTCTTATTCAAACATCAAATTTGGTTATACATGCTCAGGAAAAAGCATTGGATTTTGAAAATTCAAACAGGTACATGTTATAAGAAATAAACTCCTCATTTCCGTTCTCAAATTGAAGCTTTTAACTTTGGTGATACAAAACGCAATCTTAAAATACAACTGAACCGTCGACGCCGGCTATTGTTTAACAAATTATCACAAGTGCGGAGAATTTCCAGTTAGGACAAAGCGGACCGTTTGAATAACTATGATTCAGCATTGGTTTTAGTAATTTATTGGTTTTGCCACGCTTGTTAAATTCTTTTCTGGTACAGGGGACAATTTACGGATGGCACAAGGCGACAATCATATCTGCAATTATTTATCCCAAGGGGGATTTAAAATTTGGGATTTGAAAAAAGGGAATTTAAACAAAGGGGAAGCAGGGGATAGGGAAAACAAAGCATTTTCACAATCAACAAGGGAAAATGTCCCAAGTGTGGTTTGGGTCCCCGTTTTAAAATTGTTGTTTTGGGTTTTTTCTTTTAAAACATAAAAGGGGATTTGCATTGTAAAATTCCTGTGAATTTTTTAACAAAAAAATTCCCGGGTTCCTTTCCACCTTTTTAACCCACATAAAATTTTCCATACCGAAATACGCCATTTTCCTGCAAGACATGTGGACCGGAAGTTTTGTGAAGGGAGGTCTTCACTTACTCAGCATCAGCGTTATCACCGTGACAACCAAAGATTTAAAATGTACATACTGTCACAAGTCATTTAATAGTAAATATACACGTGTAGTGCATGAGAGATTGCATACTGGGAGAAAAACCATTCAAATGGGCAGGAACCGGATGTTCAAAAGCTTTTCCCGCAGAAAATTCAACTACAACTACACATGAGCAATCATATATAGATGATGGAATTACAAATATTTACTGTAAGAAAATACAAACATAGTAATACACAAAATACTAAAAGCTGTTTACACCTTTTGTAATTGATCTATAGTTACTGGTATATGTTAAAATGATATAAAAAATAAACCGAGTATTGATAGAATCTAAAAAAAAAAAAATGGGGGGGGGGAGTTTTATATATATTTAATTTTTCGTTCCTTTCCTTTGTTTTTTTTTTTTTCCGTTTCTATTGTTTTTAATTGTGTGTGGTTTTTTTTTTTTTGCATTATCTGATTGCAATTTGAAAACAACAAAACAACATTGCATTTCCAAAAAGCAAGTTCTTTGTTGATAAATAAACGATTTTACAATGTGGTCATTATTCTTATCGACATACAATGTTATATGGAATTTTGGTTAAATCTTACTCATTTATTTCTAATTTTAAGCCATTTTTAGTTTTGACTTGTTTAAAAAAACAGGTATTAAAAAACATTTATGATCAAATTGACACTGTGCTAAGTTAAAAAGAAACCTATAACACATGTCTACTCCACTCAATAACATTATCATGCAATCTTCCGGTCACATGTCTTGCAGGAAGATTATTTATGTTTATATTAATAAGTTGTAAAGTAATTTTGTAGGTTTAGTATGTGCTTTAACTCGGTAATTAATCCATTTCCCAGCCTACCCATCTGTTGTGACCCGGCGTTGTTGGTAGGTAAGTTTTTTTATTCTGATTAATGTTTTTAAAATCAGATTGAATGTATACCTATGGTGGGTTGATTTCTTGCCATGTCGTATTTTTTGCTCCGCTGAGCGCCAGGCGAAATCACGAAATACGACAAAGAGGTGACTATGTCGCATTATCTTGATTATCTTGTTTTCAGAAGGAAACACTTTTGTCATATTAGTGTGTTTTTCGTCTGGCCCCCGCGAAGCGAATATACGACATGGCACAAAAACAGCCACCAGACAAACAAATTCATCAATGGTTTTAGGGTAAATTAGCTAAAATTTGTCCACTTGACAACCCTTTTTATACCCATAAAAACATATTTTTCTTTTCCTGTTAGCATTATAGCATTAATTTGGCTGTCCGGATTCACTACGATAAATTAATTTGAATACCTTTGGGTAAAAGAAATATTCCAACAGATATTTATATCTACGTACAAAATAGACAAAAAAAAACACAAAATTATTATTTTCAGTTTTTTAATACTTTAAACCAATAAACACAAAATCAGAAAAGCATTATTATAGTCAAATTACATGTTCGGTAACCTCGCTGTTCGCATTTTGATAACAATAAACATCAATAGCTAGCTGTTATCTGTGTTTCTGTTGTCTATTGTCAGTTACAATCCGTGTTTTTGGAACATACATCTGTAAAAGAAAGAAACTGACGAAGTTAAAATCTCTTAAGATGATAACTTTTGCTCCCGAATAACTTGCCATGTTCATTAACAAAAAAAAAACAACAACAACAAACAAAAACAACTGAGAGGACCATTTTTTTCTGTGTGTTTTTTATAAACGGCAATATATATATATAAAGAGATAGTTTGTATAAAAATAAAAATGTCCTTTTGAACCTTGACCTTTTTGCCATAAACGAGTATGGGTGGGCAAGACTAATCAAGGTTTTTTTCTCTCAAAAAGCGGGAGCTTAGAATAAATTTATAATTCGCAAAGGTTAAGGTTATTAACGTAGACTTTGCATTAAAGAATAGAGATTTAACCGTTGGGTGTACTGTAGCGTTGGTACATATTGCTGGCACAATCAAAAACACTGTTTTATCCTTGATCCCTAGAGTAATATTCGTGTATGATTTAAAGCCCAATCCCGACACTGAAAAAGAGGAAAAGTTGTGTATATTTTTGATATTACCTCAACAATGAGCGTCTGTATAATGTATGTGTCTTGGATGAACTGCACATGTTCATGTACTAGTGTTTTATATAGTTCATATAATGTTATTATTAAAAAATAACACGTCTTTCAGGGGGGATAGTGCATATTAGCACACATTAAACCCCCGAGGGTGTTTCTTTTTAGTTCAAGGGTTGCTTGAAATGTCCTTGAGAGACATGTGTTACGAATGTAATTTTTCACCGCTTTGCATTTTTTATCAGGGGAGAGAAACTAAAACATTTTAAGTTTTCTTCAGTCTATATAGATTACTCGCCCCTGGGGAACATTGCAAAAGATATTCATTTTCAGGATAAATAACACCATGAAACGTGACATAAGGCTATATAGTAAAAGGTTTTACGTGAGGTATAAACAACACAGAAAACTATTCTGATGAAAAGCAGATTAACTTCATTAAGGGAATAAAGGAAATTATTTCTACTACAAATATGAAATTTTGCGATGAAAACAACATGGTTGAAAATATTCTCACATGCTTGTAGCACGTGTGCAAATATTGATGATTATTTCAAATTTAATAAGAAATATTGTAATATCTATTTTAATTCATATTCTTCCTTTTTTGATAAAATACGCTATGCTCTTTACAATTTAGTAGTATGTCTAAGTTTATTTGAGTCTAATCTCATTTAGAATGGCCAAAAAGAGTGATAAAATGTTGTAAATACTGACCTCCTTCAGGCCGTCCCATAAGCAGACTGGTACATGGGCGTGCAGTCAGCAGACGATACTGTCAGATATATAGTGTTAGGCCCGGACTGTATACCATATATGTCTATATCAATTTTATCGTCGCCAACTCCGTAGTATGAGTGTTTTAGAAGTGTTGCACTGTCTTTAAAAAGGAAAAGCTTGTATTAAAACAAGATCAAATAGTGTCATTGAAACGTCGAAAGGTTGTTGAATTTACATCCAAATTAAAGATATCTAAAGGTACATTATGCATCAGTAATCAATATTCTTTTTTATTTAATAATTCTTTAGAAATGTCAAATTTGTGTTAAAGTAATGTGTTTATAACGGATTAAGAACATATTAGATGTTGAACAACTAAAGAAGTAGCACTGAAGTTGCAGTTATGTGTTGTAAATGTAGCAAAATGTAAACTAAGTAGTATTTTGGCTTCCATACAAAATGCTAAATCACTATAATTATACAAATTGCCAACATTACAAAATCAGCAAAAGAAAGCTTAATGTATATAGCAAATGAGTATTTTTATTTGTTTGGGTCGTCAGACCAAACATAATGGTAGCGAAATTTCAGAGTCTAATGCTGTTAATTGCAAATGCCGAAAGTAGTCCACTTTTTTGAAGCGGTACTTCCTTTTATATGTACACTAACGCCGAAAAATTCAGGGGAGATCACTGCGTAAAGATGGTCAAAGACAGGCACATTAATTTTCAAGCAAAATAATTCCCGAATGGTCGAAGATTTCTAATATTGTTTTATTGTATTTTCTGATCGAAAATAAGTAAATACAAAGCGGACATTCAATCTCTGACACAGAAGTTTACGACAAACCTAACAACAAGTAGTTCTCAAAACAGCTTAAAACTAGCGATTTAAAAGAAAGAAATATTTTTATTTTGTTACAAGTATCCAACAAATTACAACGCATTCAAAGTTTAAAAATAGCGTTGGCTTATAGAATTGTCAATAAATGCACAATCACAAATTACGCGGATGAATATGATTTTATCAATGAAAATACTATTTTTAGCGATGTCGATTACCGAATACTACACAAACCGAGTAGTGGAATATATCGCTTAGTGAGTGAGAGGTCTGGAGTTCAAATCCCAGTCGAGGAAACATTTTTGTTTTTAAATTCTTTTTTAAGTGTCTTTGTTAAGGAAGTAGCCATGATATACAAGGATAAAGTGTGGCTGTCGTAAAAAATGAACATAAATGATTTTTTGATGCAACTCTAGTTATGCAGAATTCCGTATGTATCAAACTCTGGTGCCTTGCAAAATGAATTATAATACATAAAAATAAACTTATACAGGAAAATACATACAGATATACAGTACGATTTAGATTGCAAAGATCAGAAAATACCAGAGAACTTGCAGCCCTTTGATTCTTTATAAATATACATGCTTATAGTAAGCTCCAGGATTATTTACATCTGTGTTAAACAACAGTTAAAGTCGTTACAAGCCCTAATTTAAAATAATATGGTTTTCTTCAGGCCGTTCACATATAAATTCACCGTGGCTGAAGAGTTTTCGCGCTCGCTTAGGAAGCGAGAGGTCTGGAGTTCAAATCCCAGTAAAGGTAACTCATTTTTTTTTTCAAATTGTTTAATTAAAATAAACATTGGATTGAATATCAATGTTGTAATTAGTCTTATAGCCAATTTACTACAATTAAAACGCTGGAAAGCATTGGTGGCACTATACATATAAACTCACAACCTGTACCTTTCTTACATTCTGAGACCCCAACAAATTGAAAACTGTACCAAGATATTAAAAGCATCTTTAAGTCGTCCAGAGATTTTAATGTTCATTGGTTACTTACCAAGAAAATATCCCGTATCGATTTGTCCGATAAACTTCATAATTATTAAATATGATAGTAATAGATAACGGATACAACACTTGTGGAACAGAAGATTTTAAAGACATAGACACACCATAAAAATGTTTTCCGTAAAATACTCTGAAATATCATTGACAAACGTTCATGTTTTATTTAAGTACTTTTTTATAGTAAGACAGCTGTCGATGTCCAACAAAATGTCTCTGTTTATCTGTGTGATGCGCCATAGAAATTGAATTACTATTTCTGTTTTTAATTTCTTACCTGGGACACATTTTGTTATTATTTCTGTTTTTAATTTCTTACCTGGTACACATTTTGGCGTCCAGGGAGGTAACTGTGTCTGCTTGCATTCTCCACTCTGTACTGTGTACATTACTCCCTGCAGTAGCAATTCATCACATAAAATACATTACATAACATTAAATAAATAGTACAAAACAGTATATCAGCAAACAAAAACAAAGCCCAGTAAAGTACAATGGGCCCTTACAACATCTTAAGCATTCAGAAAAGGCGCCGAAGTCAAGACCATGTTGTTTTATAAGTGTCTATATGGCAGTTTTTTGTGTACTAAAATTATAATAATCGTCGATACGATCAAGCGTAGATCTTTATTTCCTGTGTCTCATACTTACCAAGTATGGTTTGAATCACATAAAATAGCTGGTCGTTTTCCGAATATTTGATATACCAAATAAGTGTCGATGCGACCATCTGAAGCTCGACATTTTCGTTGTCTTAAATACCCAGTAGTTTTTCATACGACCACCTATAGCCTGTTTTTTCCGTGTCTTACACAATACCAAATAAGATATTAGGTATATTATAAAGCTCGTAATTTCCCTATTGTAAACACCAAATGTAAACACCAAGTGTCGATTAGACAGCATAGCGTGATAGTATACCGTTATCCGTATATAATATATACCAAATAAGTGTATCTGTTAAAAAAGCTAACCATTTCCTACATCTTAAATATTTCAAATATGTGAAGTTATCATAAAGGTCTCCACTTTCCTTACCTTAGAATGTACCAAATAAGTGTAAATATGACAATTAAAGGCCGCCATTTTCAGTGTCTCATATACATGTATAACAAATTAGTGTAGTTTATACAAAGGCCGCCATTTTAGTGTTGTTTTTAAAGATTCTAAGTAAGTATACCTATGACAAAGTTCCTATTTTGCGTGTGTCTTATATACCAAATAAGTGTAGATACTACAAAGGCTGCCATTTTCCCCATCTTATATAAACCAAATGAGCATCGTATGGCCAGGAGCAAAAGAACTGCTTCGAGGAACTACTGAGATCTGGAAATGATCACAGTTTGGCGAGTTTACACACTTAAACGGTGAGTCATAGAATCCTTACACTTAATGTAATGTAATTTACCTTATCAAAGAGTTGTACTATCTGTACATTGACTTTGAATCCTCCAGAATTCAGTGTTGATAGTGAAGCTATCCTGTGTCCGTCCCCGTCAACTGACGTCATTTCAGTACCCTGTGATGATATCAAATTGTTATAAATTGTTTAAAGCAATTCAGATTTTTATTGGACAAGGACACAGCTAGAAAAAAGGTATCCCGAAAGAACGTCCAAAACGTTATGAATATTGAAGGCTCGGTTTGATCAGGGTCTTTTAAAATTTCTATTTGAAAGACCCTGGTTTGATTTAGCTTGTTCACGAACGGTAGTAGTAAGTGTTACCGTCTTTAATCCCCTATCACCGGCTAAAGCAGAATATTATTTATTAAGTACAAAATGTAAATATATTTGATGCATATTTAACATTTGTTATAATAAGAATGATTATATATGTTCAGCATTCGACCGACATATTCTAATTTTACTGTATTAAAAAGTATGTATAAACGAACCTCAGTAAATACTGCTTTCTTTGTTCCCGAGGCAACTTGTCCTTCATGAAGAAAGTTAACGGATTCCCAGGTCACCGGATGGCAGCAGTACTTGGTTTGTCCATAAACAGTGACAACACATAGCGCCACAAGGCTCAGCAAACGTAACGCCATTCTAAATGCTAAGTCAAGATGAAAATTGACTTGACTTCATATAAAATAGAATCAAACAGTTCATTATAATTTTGTTTTAAATGTCGTTTACAATGTATTACCTCGGTAATGTTGAGTTCCTGACAAATTCGAAAAAAAAGAAAGATTACTATATAATTGTATTACGACTTATTTTGCCACCTGTTATGTGAATGAATTATTTCTAGACGAAGATTGAAATCATGATAACATGTATGATAAATGTCAAAGTGATAGCATAGGAATTACTTTTGAGGAATCATTTCTACTTTTGAAATTTCAAGCGATTTAATGCACCCTTCAATGCGATACCTCATATTCAACCTGTTAATAAGCGTTGCTTCTATCCAGATAAGCTAAATACAACATATACAAGCGTTTATGAACATTACACGGAGGAGACGTTGAAATAATGAACAGTTAATATTTGGCATACCTTATAAACACAGTATGTGGCACCACAACTCATATAAAATATCTAAACAAGGCATCATTTATTAAGTCTGTAATTAAACGTTTTTGTTCACGTGTTTGCAATATCCCATACAAGTATATCTCAATATTAATGACTTTTCTAAGATAATGAACATATATAAGTTAAAATATGACAAGAAATTTCATTAATATGTAAACAACTTACCTGTTTATAAAATCCTTCGATGTATTAATATTGTAGTATCTCACATGAGTATACCCGCGTTGGAATCTAAATATAACTTAATGATAACTGATAACACCGGTTTATAATAGCTGGGTAGTTAAACAAACCAATGTCCTAGTTTTAATGTTTAAATGATTACATTTCACATGATATCACATGAAAGCTTGTAAACTTCTCTAAGCAAGAAGGAATGATGATTTAGATATTATTAACAACACAGTAAAAGGATAGAAGCCCGGCCTACATCTCAAAATTTTGGGCGACTTTACTGCATGTATTCTAGGCTTAATGAGGGTCCATCCGCCCTTTCAGGCACTGAGAGTACGACCCTGCATTATATTATCTCCCTTTTTATCCAGATCTATGTATTTTGTTTGGTTATTTACGGCGCACAACAAAGTATAGGTCTTTTGGCGCAGGAATAGGAAAGTAGTTTGGCTAACCTCGGGCGTTACAAACTTAAAGTAAAAACTACATCATCTGCTTGAGCTTAGAGTTGCATAGACCTCAGTTATTCGAACCCATTTAGTCGCCTCTTACGATCAGAGATAAATTCTGATGCCTCAACCCTTTAAAGAAACCCAAGACACAAGGGAAATCCAATCTTTTTAAATAAGGTCAGGTCCTGGTGTTAATGAAATATGTATTGTGAAACACTTGTGATGTATATTACCATGATAATAAGAATAAAACTGTTTTGTTACTGTTGACATCATCAGCATTTGATTTGCTTTATAATGTTTTGGACTCGGAAAACATTTGCATATATACCAGTCATATATAAAGAATGAAAACTACAATACTCTCATTTAAAGTGTATCTTCTCATAGATTCCTTAAAGAAACAGATGTACATGTAATAGGGTATGTAAAAAGTCCAATAAATCAAAGAAAATGTTGCATGTAACTTACTGAAGTAAGAGCTTCATTTTGTAATAGATGTATTTTTTATAATTTCTGATTTAAAGATCCTGTATGTTGTAATTTAGTTTGTTACCAAACTTATGTGAAATATATATTTATATAATTATGCTTCTCAAACAATTTTCAAACATCGAAGAATATGTAAAATATGTACTGCAAATATTTGTCAACATTATATGTATTCATTAAAATATATGCATTAATTCATTTCTTATTGAAAAATTTGACTTAGACCTTATAGGAAAAAGAATTCTGAGAACCTCCGTTTATTAACATGAAATATAAAATTAGGTTATATCTTTACAAATAATGCTTTTTGGAACTTACAATATTAATAAATCTTCATTTGAGCATTATATTTTTGGTATAAAACCATATACAATTCTACAAGATCTTTAAGAAAACATCTATTATATAGCCTGTAACCAGCATATTATCATTTCAGTAAACCGAGCATGCAAAAATAAGGTTGTTACTATAAATACGTATTTATTTAGAGATAAACGTGAAAAAGGGTGTAGATGTGTTCCCTTTGTTATCAAAATGGTTGTTCTGTACAAAACTCTTTAACAACTTAAACTGATAGAATTTTTTTTAAATATCACATCACAAAGCTCTACCACTTACTAAATAAATGACTGATATATACGCATACATGAAACACGTCATAGAAAACGAATTATGTGTATTACTATTTTCTAATTTAATATTATTTGTTAGAATTTGTATTCATTGACAACATGGTTATAAATCTCTCTAAGTATGTGCTTCTTATTTCTTGTCATAAATTTGTCAAATATAAATAAGGCGTAACATTGCTTTCAATTGTTCAATACTTCCGCTTAATGTATCAAAATAGTATCCGTGTTTGGTTTTTAGCCGGATTATTCATTAAAAACAACATTGCAACCTATTTTTTTTTGGATTTTCTGTCAGTGTATGTTTCTTGATTTAAAGAGTCGTTGTCACTATATTCACTATATAATTTTGTAACTCTTAGTTAAACAAAGAATTAAATAAGAATTGTTTATTTTTTCGTCTTTATTATCTGAAATTGATATAATTATATTGAAATCGGTGTTATAAAAATTAAGTAACATTTAATGTTAAGTATGCAAAACAACAAACCGTCTTTTAGTATTCATCTTATATCTAAAAGTTTCTTTTTTCTTTTTATACTGTTTTTTTTTCATATAATTTTAAACAAGCTTTGTATTACATTTTTGCATCAAGTTTCGATAATCTGTCAATAAGAACTATTTGCACGTTGAACGTCGAGGTATTATTTCCCTACCAGTGAGCTTTGCTTACAGATAGCTGGTATGTCAAACACTGAGCTGTCACTTATACCAACTGTAAAGTTGTAGGGCATAACAACTTGCATGTAGGGGCTCGCTGAAATAGAGATTATATCTTCTATTTTAATGTAAAACATAGGTAAAATTACAAATATCATGTATATCTTCTCAAGAACAATAATCATTTATTTGCGCTGTATTTGTCAGATTGTGTGATCATACGCCCTTATCACTGGCAAAGTCATTTTTGTTGATTTGGAGCATCTTCTCGTTTAGCTGCCTTACTACTGTAATCAGATATTTCTTTAAGAAAAATCAGTAACAAGTTCCTATAAAGCAATGCCCTAAGATCATTCTTGTCTACTTTTATATAAATCAATTAATCGAACTTGTAACAGTAAAATTATTGTTACGTAAACAGTTACGCATGTCTATAAGGGCTTTCTTAGCTTTATCTATCATGTCTATACTGTTTTATAATCAACATATATCACTTTTTAATGAGTAAAAGAGCTCTCTCTTTTTGTACTTGATGTATCCTCTTACATTGAATATTAAACTAATATCCACTCACCTCCGTGCGGAATGGCGGATACGTCAAGTATGGGAAAACAGTCCTGGGTAGAAATAAGGAATGACGTTACAGAGCCCGCACTGTTGTTGTATACGTTGAAATTCATGCCGGAATTTTGAGAGCCGTAATTCGAGGAAACAAGTTTAGTCGCCCAATCTATGTTGAAATACAAAAAGAGAATAGCATACTGTCATATTCGTTTCGTTTTCAAAAGGTATGTCTTATTCAGTTTTCTTTGTTTCTGCCTTCACTGATTTCACGTTATCTGGTATTTGCGTTATTAAGCTTGATTTATACTCATGTATTTATATTTTTCTGAGAAATAAAATGTCTGGTACTTACCTGGTATGCAGCCTTCTTTAAATGGAGTCAAAGCTTTTTGACTGCATCGATCGCCAGATATCACATATTTTGTATTCTGAAATAAGGAAGTATACTTTCAAAGTTATGAAATTGTTTTGTAGATGCAATATCAATTTGTGTGATTTACATTGAACAATCATACAAAACAATTTCTTTTAAAGTACATGTACTACGAAAGGAAAGAGATACCATGGTGAGTTGAGTAAACTTTTAAAATATTGAACAATTTTTATAATTATGAAAGTTTCAATTCGGAGCTGAAGATGAAATGTTGTATATGTTGTTACACATTTACCGTAACGTTATAATCCTTAAGGACGGTAACTCTTGTATTGTAACCGTCTACTGTAAGATCTTCTATAAACAATTCTTTCTTGCTTATGCCATCAAACCAATAGTGAAGATTGCCCTGAAAATATAAAACCAGTTATTTAATACAGCAGAACAGAAGAGATACTTCCACTTGCAGTTAGCATATCATCATATTCAAAGTATCATAGTATCGTAGTAACATATTATCATCATATATTGACAAGAAAAAAAGATTTAGTAGAATTTAAAATACATATATATATAGTGTGCTCATCAGTAATTTATCTATTGGATCGAACTATATTTTCGTAAAGTTAAAATCTGTTTTTATGACCTTTCAGTGTAATGTTTTGTTTTTTCGTTTTGTTATATATCGCTACAAACTACAAAATTAATTTGAGTTCATTCAGATAAGTCATATCACAATTCATATGTATGGCATTACAACTGAAAACAAATAAATGTAAACTTGTACATTTATAAAATTTTCTCGAAGGTGGCGAAGATATACCCACCATTTTCCTTGCGAATCAATGTAAACAAATATTTTGTAATGACGATTTCAAATATATAATCCCTGCATTTGAACAACTAAGTATTAATTCTTCCTCCACATACCATCGCTCATCTTGTCAAAAATATGTATTTTAAACAAAACTAAGATCACACATACTTTAATTTACTGTAAGATACTCACATACAGAATTGAAAGTTGACCATTTTTAACGGTTGCCTTCATCAAGCCCTGGTTTGCTTCATACTGTTTAGGAAAACAGCACACATTTGCCTGTATCAGTCCTATACTAACAAGTACGATGAAACTTTCTGTGTACATGGTTCTGAAATAAAAGTACAAATTGAATCATTTTTACTTTTTGTGTTTTAATCACTTAGAAATAACATTGTTACTCGCAAATAGCAACAGAACCTTAGTTGATGATTGTTAAATAAATTGTGAATATAACATAACTAAAATTAATATACGCCATAACGACTAAAGAAAGCTTACTTACTTCTGTCAAGAACTATTTGTTTCATTTCTTTGAGATATATTCAAAACCTTAAGAAACAAAATCAAACTTCAAAGTTCTTACCTTCTATAATACAAATCTAAAATTTCTTACTATCAGAAGCGTGTTGAAAGATGAAACGTTGGCGATAATTTTCACTTATATAGTTAGATACATTATGTTAATCTTATCACATTACGTCGTGTGTACGATTACTGTTCGGAATACCATAAACACTAAGAATCTGGTACTACATTTGTACCTTTACGTACAATTCGTACGTATAGACAAGTATATACAGGAATGTTAAGTATTTAATCATTAAAAAAGATAATTAAGTAAATATTTTTATAAGTCATAAACGCGTTAATTGCGTTATTTAACATTATGAAGATAGAAAGAATACATGTACACGTAATATATGGTCTGTAATATGTTATGATGGTGCTTTTCTACTTTAACCTTGAAAGATACTAGTTCTAACATATAAATGGATAACCTTATTACAATTTAAAGGTTAAAATGAGCCGCGTCACGACAAAACCAACATAGTGCGTTTGTGACCAGCATGGATCCAGACCAGCGCAGGCTGATCAGGAACCATGCTGTTCGCTATCACTTACTCTACTTGTAATAGAGTTGGTAAGCGAACAGCATGGATCCTGATCAGACTGCGCGGATGCGCAGGCTGGTCTGGATCCATGCTGGTCGCAAATGCATTATGTTGGTTTTGTCATGGCGCGGCTCAAATGACAAAAAACGGGGTTTATGTTTTGGAACTAGTCCCTCTGCCTTATTGTGATTTCCTGATTTGGAAACAAAGACCGAATGATCCATTTGCATGTGACGTAATGGAATGTCCGTTATACTATCCTTTTTTTCTATCAAAGGACTTGCAGATTTTTATACTTCACAACAGCAGGTGTCAAGTGCCGTGTGGCAGCTGTAAAAAGTTGCCCCGTACTTCACTTCAGTGTTGTTATATTTTTCCGGTCCTTCGGGATCATTGATGCCAGCACTATTAAGTGTTGAGAATTGAGTACCGCTCAAGCCGGTGCTAGGGGCGTGAGGGATGTTGCACTTATTCATTATCCCTCATGTACAGACTCAATCAAACCGAGTCTACAATTCTTATGTGGTTTTGTTGTTATTAATGCTTCCGGGGGATCACTTTGTTTCCAGATTTGCATACAAATAATTTTTAAATGAGTAAAACATATGAATCGTGTCACGACAAAACCAACATAATGGGTTTGCGACCAGCATGGATCCAGACCAGCCTGCGCATCCGCGCAGTCTGATCAGGATCCATGCTGTTCGCTATCAGTTTCTCTACTTGTTATAGGATTTGTACGCGAACAGCATGGATGCTGATTAGACTGCGCGGATGCGCAGGCTGGTCTGGATCCATGCTGGTCGCAAACCCATTATGTTGGTTTTGTCATGACACGGCTCATATATAATTCTAATAAGTATGATTATATGAACTATAAATATCACAGCAATGTTTATGTTTAACAGAACAGAACAGAACAGAACAGAAGGTTTATTTAGTCGTATGCATGGTACAGCATATAGACATATACAAAAAATATATACATACATGGCAATAATATTCTTATATAAATACACATTTTATCATATTTACGAGAGTGTTGTATTTTAATCACGGTTAAGCAACTCTTGCCGTTTGTTAAATGCCTTTAACAAATATAATGCGATGTTATTAAGTAAACGTTTGTTCTCTGTTTTCATAAGTTCAACAAATTTCATCATACTAGGTCTCTGCCTATAATATCTTGGAATATATTTCATACGTATGTCTTTAAATATGTTACATTCCAGTACAAAATGAAATTCATCCTCAATTGTTAGCTTATCACACAATTCACATAGTCTATTTTGCCTCTCTTCCATATTCGATATTAAGACAATGCAACGACATTCTTATTTTTGAAACACCTGTGTATTTACATGTATTTTAACACCTGGGTATTTTGTGTATAAAACACTTTCAGGGTTAAATGAATGAAGCGACTAAATCATTATTGTATCATAGTTTGGGGACATTTTTGTTGAAAATGTGTCCGAGTTAAATCGTATACATATACATGCACCGTGCGTTAACTGGAGTGCAGGTATTAGTTACCCGCACTCCAGAGCATGCCCATTGATTGGCTCATTTTTGCTGGGGTTTACTTATTGTGACGAAAGCGACAGAAATGTCATATTTAGATGCTCGTTCATTGGTTACTTTTCTCCGGGGTTTCATATTGTGACAACAGGGAACGTGTTTTTATGTTTGACTATGATACAAAAGAGAAAGAACATCAAAACACTCGGCAATCTGATTAATACTCGGGGGCTACGCCCCCTCGTACAAATCAGATAGCCTCGTGTTTCGATGCTCCTTCTATTACTTATTATCTACATTCAATATAGAATTAAATTTCAAACTTTGACATTTTCTTTTTGTTTTACTATTTTTGTAGAAATGAAATATACTCTAAGAAGCAATTTGTATTTGTTGTTATAAAGCAATGGCGTTTTTTTCTAAGTTATTATTTTGTTGTTATGTAGCAATTGTGTGTTTTTATTTTTCCAAATCATTATTGTGTTGATATATAGCAATTGAGTGTTTTTTTCACGTCACTATTTTATTGATATACAGCAATTATGTGTTTTTCCACGTTATTATTATGTTGATGTGTAACAATTGTGTGTTTTCCACGTTATCATATATAGCAGATGTGTGTTTTCCATGTAATTATTTTTGTGATATGTAGTAATCGTGTGTTTCCCACGTCTTTATTTTGTTAATATATAGCAATTGTGTATTTTTCAGCAACACTTCTTGTTGATATATACCATTTGTTAAATAAAATCTTGTAGATTTGTAAAAATAATGTATTTATTCACGTTATTATTTTATTGATATATAGCAGTTGTGTATTGTTCCGAGTTAAAATTTTGTTGATACAATTATAACAAATGTATGTATTCACTATTAATTAAGTTGAGCGCCTACAGTTTCTCGCCTATGTTTTGGCTTACGACAACTTTAACTGATAAATATGTGTCGCTTTATTAAAAGTTCAATATTTAGCAGTACGTTTAAAGCTACAAACTTTCTGATTCATAATACAGCTGTTGATTGAGATATACATTCAAATGCATAATTATTATTATATTTTAAACAGAATACATAAACGCAAATTATTACGCCGCTTTTTATAATAACAATCGTCCGCTTTTTATAAGACCAATCGTCTCTGAAACTAATATAAAATATTATACATATAAAAATATATAATCATTACTTGAGTGCAACTCCACTACGTGTGTCCAAAGCATTCTAAACATTTTCTTTGCAGTATTCATCTCTCCTGAAATGACTCATGTTTTAAACAAATACAGAAGCTATAACTAATGTCACTTAATGCGTTTGCGACCAACACGGATGCAGACCAGTCTGCGCATCCGCGCAGTCTGATCAGGATCCATGCTGTTCGCTTGCAAACCCTAAAACAAGTAGAGAAACTGATAGCGAGCAGTATGGATCCTGATCAGACTGCGCGAATGCGCAGGCTGGTCTGGATCCATGCTCGTCGCAAACGCATTATGTTGGTTTTGTCATGGCGCGGCTGATTTTGTATTATGATACAACGTGTGTTAAAAGTAATGTAGAAACTTCCAATTTCAAATTTGCATAAAAGAAAATCATTTCCAACCAATGCAGCCAGAAATATTACATGATTGTACTCATCACATCGGTGTTCTAATTGATATAAAACATCATTGTTGAAAATAATTGTCTCCAAATAATACTGTCGATATGACACTTGCAGAAACCGATGTAATTAAGCACGGAAATGTTATAACATATGGGAATTTGAAGACATTTCGTGATACAAGTGAGAAAATAATAGAACAGGAACATAGGTTAACTTGTCTAAATGTACAAACATTTTGTCTTGTGTTTACAACGGTGTTGATATACGTTTTCTCGATAGGGTTTGGCTACTGCTTGAGTGTTTTATACCCGGAATTTATCCGAGTTTTCAGCTCCAAAAGTTCTGATGCCGCCTTAATACAGAACTTATTCACTGCATTCAACTTAGGAGGAGTTATTCTATGGAATCCTATAGCAGTACGATTTGGACAAGGAGTTTGTGTAATATTAGGGTCGTGTTTTGTTGTTGCAGGTGTGTTTCTTGCACAATTTGCAACAAGTATCTGGGTGCTGATTTTATGTATTGGTGTCATAGCGGGAATCGGGGCTTCAATAACTTCCTTTGGACCAAAAGTGCTTATTAATGATATATTTGTGAAATGGAAACAAGCGGCATTTGCGGCCATATATACAGGCCCTAGTATTGGACAGTTTTGTTTCCCTTATTTCATTGAGTGTTTACTTGAGCAATATAACTGGAATGGAACTCTCTTGGTTATGTCAGCATTTATGGCAAATCTGATTCCATGTGGTATCATTATCTACTACATTGAAAAAGACACCGTTAGTTCAAAACCTTTAACTGAATCTAGCTCAGGAGGAAAGCTTTTTGATAGTTGTGTATTTAAGGAATGGCGACTGTATCCATTGCTTATTAACGGTTTACTTATAGCGTTTAGCGTTTTTGTTGAAAGCAATTTCCTTGTAGATCACATGATTCTCAAAGGATATGGTAGAGCAACAGGTGCGTTATTCCTTTCATACATGGGGCTTGCAAACCTTGCTGGAAGAATTGTAACACTTGCATCAAAATTGATATTCCACTCGGGAAACTGTTTGATTCAAATTACAGTCTTTACGATGATGATTGCAGCATCGCATGCTGTCATCTTGTTTACTGGATCTTACTTTGGTATATTAGTAGGTGCTATTCTCAATGGATTTTCTTTAGGACTTTTCTTTCCACAAATTCCAGTAATTCTACTAGAGATATATCCTTCTGAGCTTTACGGGGCGATATATTCAATATGGAATATTTTTCTAGGTGTAGGATTTTGCCTCGGAGGATACTTTGGAGGATTTATTCGTGATATCACCAGTTCCTATGATTTACTTTTCGAGCTTGCAATTATATGTAATTCTATAATGGCGGTTAACTTTTTCATATCTGGAGTCTCATGTAGAAAGATTTGCAAAAAGCAATGTAAGAATAAAAGTATCGATGGGTAGACAGAAAAGTTTTAAGAGCACGACATTTACAAAGAGTAATAACTGGAATTGTTTGTTTGATTGATTGGGTTTTGCGTCACATCGACACAGTATAGGTCATATGGCGGCGTTTCAAGTTTACTGATGGAGGAAGATCTCAGGCGCCCTTCTGTGCATTATTTCAGACACAAACGGGCACCTGAATAGAACCACTGACGTTTCGTAAGCTAGCTGATAACTCGAATTAATATTTCACTTAGATACCACATTCTTACGTTTATTGTGCTTTCAAATTGAAATAGTTAGTTAGTAATCAGTATTAGTTACACTTTGCTTAAGATGTTGAAAACAAACACTTACATAGGTATTTGAGATGGGTTTTTTTGTTAACATCAAGCTTATTCCAATATGTTGCCTAATCCGTATCAAACATATTTAAAATCAACGTATCAAAATATTTATTTTTACTACCTCATGTTTCCTAAATACATTTTTGCATAAAACTCTTGCAACATTTACAGAAATTTCCGTTCGATGAGAATCATTAACGATAATATTTTTTACCAAGCTATGGTGGCATATTTCTGCCACCAGATAACCTGATAACTTACTAGTTAATTAAGAGGTTAAGTAGTTACGTAACTAGTTAACCTGATACCTAACTAGTTAATTAAGAGGTTAACTAGTTACGTAACTAGTTAACCTGATACCTAACTAGTTAATTAAGAGGTTTACTAGTTACGTAACTAGTTAACCTGATAATTAACTAGTTTGGTATCAGGTTAACTAGTTACGTAACTAGTTAACCTCTTAATTAACTAGTTAGTTATATGGTTATCTGGTGGCAGAAATATGCCACCATACCAAGCAACCAAGATTTTTATAACTTACTGCAGAAGATGTTTAAACATTGTCAAACTGAGTCGACAAATAACAATATACTAACGTGTACCAATATAGTTGTTAGTTTATGTTATTACCCCTCACCATTTATGTAATGATACACCTGAATTAACAGTAAAAATAACTCACAATGTCTTTTGTTTGTATAAATAGAAAATAAAACAACTTTAATTTTACGTACGAAGTACAGATCGTTTATTGGCTAAAATATTCTGCTTAATTAGAAGTTTAATTATGAATGTATATAGAATGGAGTTTAATTAACAAGTAACGGAATGTGCGGTACATGTATTCATATGAAATAATTATTTTATTTCTATTATTTTATAAAGTTTATTTCCTGTATTTTACATAATATTATCGCCACTTTGTTCTTTTCATTTAAAAGTCTAAAAATGTTTTGAAAATGCGTAATATTTCAATGTGGAAAAGACATATCATTTTACAAATAACGCAAATTACGTAAAAAGGTACGTTTTAATTGAAATAAATAAAATATTTTTTGTTCGATAGAAATAAATCAACTGCTTGAATTTGTTCGCTTGAGTCTTCTTTTTAAGATCTTGTATTGTAGCTGATGGAAAATTAAAATAACCATGCCTGACTTTCGCCTTAAGGAAACTTCTACATTTACAATGTCATTTGCTTTATATGAAAAAGAAATAATCGGTAAGTAACTGTCTCTACCCCGTGTCTTAATTTCGCGTAATATGAAGTAAACATTTACAAAATTAATGATTTCAATAGCAAAGAAATTTTCAAAATGCTGTTATTTGACATTTGATTAAAAGAAACACAAACATTTAATATGACTTAACGCTCTTCAGATTGTGTGATCTTGCAGAATACTTCATAATTAATTTAAGTTTTGTCATACAATGTCAATCTTAAACGAGTTCATATCACAAATGTAATGTTATTGATAATTTTTATCACCGCCAGCCCGAATGTGAGGAAATTCAGTGCTTTATTTTGAACCTCTCTCGAGTTCGCGTACTGAAACTTGCTCTACTGTTTTTGTTATAGGGAAACATGGCTGTGGCCAAAGTAGGGATCGCACCTCCTATCCCTTGGTTAAGAGGCGGGTACCTTAACCAACAGGTTACCCCTATCCGTATATGCATATAACTGTTTGATAAAGGGAGACTACTATATTATGTGACCAGTATGCTTATACCGTGATAATGTAGTTACCTACCATCTTACAAGCTTGTCATTAAACAGTTATCAACACCTTTAATATGTGGAAGGAATACCAATATATTACAACATACGATAAATTTTGTTTGAAATAAAGTCAAATTATAATATATGTTATTAAACCTCACGTAAACTATACTATATAGCCTAAGTAATGTGTCATCACACGGTATTGTTCCGATCTATCATTCTGAAAATAAATATAAACAGGAAATATTCCCAAGGGGCGAGTAATCTTCTAGTTCTCTGAATGGCTGCATAGCGTTGAGGCTTCGCCTCGGGTATTATTGCAGTTCTCGGGTTACCAATTTGCACTTCACCGTATTACCCTATGAAAAGAGAAGTATCATTGGTAGAGATACACAGAATGTTTATAACGATAAATGAGCCGCGTCATGACAAAACCAACATAATAGGTTTGCGACCAGCATGGGTCCAGACCAGCCTGCGAATCCGCGCAGTCTGATCCGGATCCATTCTGTTCGCTTACAAACCCTATAACAAGTAGAGAAACTGATAGCGAACAGCATGGATCCTGATCAGACTGCACGGATGCGCAGACTGGTCTGGATCCATGCTGGTCGCAAACGCATTACGTTCGTTTTGTCATGACGCGGCTCACTCAAATAATGGTCATAAAGTGGCCCTGTTCTTTCCTTCTTTTTTCTTGAACACGTTTATTATATGAACATTAAACAACAATTTACTAATATAATTACAATTTTAATGAAGGAAAAAAATGTTTTTCTACGCCTTATATTGAGAGATTTATATCAAGGAAGTTTGAAATCTTATCTGACTGATGACGTATATAAAATGGAAAAGAAACGTGCCATTTCTTATCTTTGAAAACTACTTAAACTGAACTTCAAATGTACGTTTGAAGTATATCTTTTTATTTGAAGTCACGTAGCAAAATAAGTTCCATTCATCAAATATGATAGAAATTCTGATGCAGTTAAGGTATAACATACATTAATAGTTTTTGTATATCTGGTAAACTTCGTCACTCTCTGATATTTTGTTTTTCATTTTTAAAGCGTTCAGATGTCAGGACGATGTTTGTTCAAGATCAATCAGACGTTTATTGATCGGAGGTGACATTAAAGGGCAAGTTAAAAGTAAGGTAAAGAGGTAGATGCCTATCACTCTCGTGTTCGAGCCCTAGATCTATTGGGTTTGTGACCAAATGTGCTCATATTTAACAAGTTCTGGCTGATTCCAGAAAGCAAGCTAGAGCAACCTTAAGGCTATTTTTCAATTGTTTTAATTTAAGTAATTAATTATGTTTAAACTGACCCTTTGCAATTAGATAATACATATAGAAATATAATTACCTAAATCTGTTGATACTTGTGGAAAATGTTAGTTACAATAGTACAAATAATTGTCTTATAATCCTTTACGCAGTTTTTTATCATCCTCTACACGACATTATTTTTAATTGAAATTAGTAAATCGTTTGTATTTAGAAAGGCAGATGCGTTGTAGGTCATATATCTGGCTCGTTTTAAACCTGGGAACATCAGTTCGAGTCCTGATTTAATTACAGTTATTTTTCCTCATATTGCACAAGACTTTAGTATGGGTTACTTTCAGTTAACTCAAATTTGTGGCTCAAATAAGTGTCATGCTTTCTTCTCAGTCCAGCATAAGTGATGGCATGTTAAGGACGAAATATTCCATATACATAGTATTTAAATGCTCACCGAAGAAAGATATGTCCTAACTAATAGACAGAGGATCAATATTGAAGTTGTCAGTGTCATTTAAATTGTAAGGAAAACATAACATCTGCACAAGCTAAGGATATACAATCGTAAACAATACGTGACATTATGACCATATTATAATGTTCACTTTTGTACACAAGATTATTCTTGACAAAGTATCAATACTTTGGTAATTTTTTAGATTTACATTACGTGCCAATTCAATATAATATTATTTATCATCATATATCTAGGTCGTATCATATTTCTAATACGTCCACCCTTTAAGTGGCGATGTCGGATGTCATTTCATATCAATACTGTTTATTGTAACTTGATTCAATCGTGAACAGTTTTGGCAATATATTTTCATAATATAACAAAAAGAGATCATCTACTCCCACCCCGATACCCTCCCACCGCATGATAGAACAATAAAATAGTACTGTTTATAATCTATATATATCTCATGTAAGTTCTACTAATAAAATCAATAAGAACGTATTATAGCATAATCTTCACCTACATACATTGCATACAGAGTTTATAAAAATTATAGCATTGTCTCATGCAACCTTTCTAAAATATGAATATGATAAACAAACATCGCAAATGAACATCCAAAAATGTTAAAAACTTTAAATATTCAAAGCAAAATAGTGTAACTTTTTCTAGAAAAATCTCTGAAGTCTTATTTGATTTCAATTAATGTTTTTCTTATAAAGTTCATAAAAGTTAATATAGTTTAGATTTGTATCAAAATATAAAGAGTTTGCTGTGTGTAAGCACTTCAACGCTTCCGTAAGTATTTCAATGGTTGAAATAAAAGTATAAATTCGGTAGAATTATTGTAATTTTATTTGTCAAATTTACCAGCATGTCGTTTTTATAAATTAATACTGGTCAGTAGCACCTTCATTAAAACAATACAACAGTACAAATTCAATTAAACGTGTAATAAAATTACGATAATATTTAGAAAAAGAAATTTCCAGTAATTTTGACACTACAAATTTACATCATTAAACAATAAATATGATTTCAGATTGACAGGTATATCGAGTTGACAAATGTCTTTCACAATGTCTGAATCGAACTTAAACGAACCCCTCACTGCAATCCTAGATAGATTTTGGAGACTAGAAGGTGATTTAAGTGATAACTTGAGTGACTTATATTTGTCATATCCTTTATCTCGACCTCTAGAATATTGTGTACATGACGTTTGACAATTCATACGAAAACCCAGAGAAATCAGCGTTCTTGCTATGTCAAGTCGGGTTTTTGTATGGAAGTCAAGGTCATTGTTTATGAACTTTAAAAGTTTTGCTAATGGTGTTTGTCCGTGTCTGTTTGTTATGTTAACGGTACTTCCAGATTGTATAAGAGTCAAAATAGTTTCCCGACAGGCGGCGCCACATGCGATATGTAATGGCGTTTCTCTATTGACGTCATCAACTATGTTAACATTAGCTCCCTCTTGGATAAATTCGTTAAGAACATCTGGCGCATTCTTGGCAGCAATATGAATGGGTAGTTTTCCAGAAGATGATTTGACAAGTGGGCTAGCACCAAGTTTGATTAGAAGCCGAACAACGGTACCCTGAAAAATGCCGAGCAAATCAGTAATGACAGTAACATTTAATATTACATGTTAACACACCAGTTAATTGAGTATGCTCCTAATGGATATGTACAAAATGATAATTCTAAAGTAGTGTATAGAGTCGTGGGGAAAATATGGAACATGTATACGAAATCATTTTAAACACAGATCCATCTTTTTCCCATTTTTTCTTGTACATGATATATTTGTAAATAACTATGAGACAAAATAGAGTCTATATTTTATTCTTAGCTAAAAGATTCATGTAACATTATAAAAGAAACTTATAGTTTTCTTCTTCGTTAAAACGTTTATTTACCTTCGATAAAGACTGTGAGGTGAGAATGGAATGTATTATACCATCACCAAATCTGTCTCGACTGTCTATTTTGCTGCCTGCATCCACTAAAACTGTAACAATGTCCGTATAGCCGTAACAAGCGGCGATGTGTAATATAGGTTTGCCGTGAAAATTACAATCTAAATCAGCACCTTTGTTTATCAAGTCTTTTACAATGTCAACATCTCCAGTTTCAACAGCACTACAAAGTAGTTTGTTCAAAAGTGCTCCTCTATTTAAACTTGATAGTGTCAATATTTCTTGATCTAGCGAGGGGAGCAGAATTTTAACAACTTCTACCTGCTGGTTTGAGAAAGCTTGAAATAACAATGGAATAATTTCATGTTTCACTTTACTATGATGGTGTCTTAAATGTTCCGTCAGTGCAGCAAGGTCACCGTGTTCTATACACCATTTAATACACTGAAGTGCGTAATCAGGGGTAGAGTTTGCTTCAATTAAATCCATCTAAAATATAAAAAATAACATATGTTATGGAGTAATAAATTATCATTATTATTATTATTACAGATGTATTTTTATTATTATTATTATTACTATTTTATTATTATTATTATTATTATTATTATTATTATTATTATTATTATTATCATTATCAAAAATAACAATGGATAATTAAATAACTTGCATACCAAACTTTCTTTTATTTACTTATTATATTTTCTATTTTAGAAAAGCGGGATTAATTTATTGATATAACAGATTTTTAACACGGAAGCAATAAAATAAAAAAAAATTGATTTATCAAATGAGATCAATGAAAGTGATAGGAAATCTATTTATTTATTTATGTGGAAAAAAAATGTATTTATTGTTTGAACTTTATTTGATCAGTTGACAATTATAAATGCATATATGTAAATTGTATGACAAAAACTATACTGATTACGTCAAAAACATGTTCTGTTTGTCTGTCTGTTTGTCTATAGTAAACAGGTAGCATGGTTATATTTATAGAAGTCTTTAGGTACAAAAGGTTAACAATTCAATTATCTAAACAATCTTGCAGTCTGTTTCTAAAAATAAACATAACAAAGTTTTACCTTCTTCTCGAGAGGACTGTGATGTTTTAAAGTAAATCCAAGGAACCATATATCATAATTCCAGTCAATTTGCTCGCTTAAAAGACCCTTTCCCTTTCACATTAACTTTCAGAAGAAAAAAAATGTATCGAACAAATTTAGCTAATGCTACGAATACTCAATAGTTTAGATCCTAATAAGAAATTTATACATAAAGTGTTTGTTTAAAGTCAAACAGAGCACTTTAATCATTACAGTGTTCGACGCACTAAAGTTCGATAATAAATTTAAATATCAGTATGACACTATGCTGACTCAATCCGCTCCTTTATACACTCCAGTATGATATACAATATAATCGATATCTCAATTGGTTCAAATTTAATTGAATATACAATGGTATCTATACAGTCATTCGTACGTAATTACTACAATAAAAACTTGCAGACTAAACACGTATATATCTTAATAATACTAATATTGTCAACAGATATAATATAGTATCAACATAATGGCAGATTTAATAAAAAGATCAAACAACACCTATTATCTGTACAGACACAAACACACGAGTTTATTTATATTGTTTAAGTTCAATATACACTGTTTAATCGATCATGAAATGAAGGCGGGATATTTGAATGTTATGTTTTTTTTTCTTCGCAACAGCGTAATTTGTATTAGTTCGGACACGTTTATAACATTAATATAGAAGTGATATATTTCGAGCCGCTGTAACGGAAGCTGATTCGAACGATACAAATATATTTTCTGTATACAAGTAACGTTTTCTATTATGAAAATGTAGCTAAAGGAACTAGAGGTCATTTCTGAAGCAATCTGGTAATGATTAAGACATTTGGGAAAGTTACTACATAAAAAATCTGCCATTTAATAAATAAGTAATTGTAACAAGCCGATAGAAGAGCGTTTTATATTAGAAAGAACAGTAAAATTGTGTTTTTCTCTGTCATGAACACATTTGCTTTTGTGAAATAAGTTAACGACACAATTTAATACCGGTTCAATGTGTTAATAAGGTCATATTTGTCAAGACGTGACCACTTTCAAAGAGTCCCATATTATATCAAATACATTGAAGTATGTATAAGTGTTTTATGTCACTTGGTGATTTGATTGATTGATTTATTACCAAAGATCAATATATCATTACATCAAATGTGTTTTTACAGCACAATAACCAATATGACTGTAAAAGACTCGGACATAATTTTTTCATTTAGCTTTATAAACAAATCACTCGATTGCGTTATAGGTATTATTTTTTTAAATGTTAATCAATTACTTTTACTTTAATGAAAAGCACTACTAGTCATTACGGACGTAAAACGACGGTTCATGATTTAATTAATACGTTCAATAATGAGCTTCTTAAAGGAAAACATTTCTTTGCTGTAATGTGATCGTATTAAAAATCAATAAAATCAATAAATATTTAGGCCAAACAGCGTGAGGGTCATAAAATACATGTAAATGTGAGAAAAGAAATAGTGTAAGTGATTTTTGCTGACGCAAATTTACTTGCTTTCGTGCAGATCTCGAAAGTTTACCTCGCAGGGTTCACAAATATGGTGCTCAACCCTTTTATAAACTTTCAATGATACTTAATGGTACGATTATTGTCATAAATTATTGCAAACAACCTTCTTCAAACTTTTTAAACTACAAACCACTTATCAAAGTAGATTAGAAATATAAAAGAGCAAGTGAAGTACTTACTATTTACGACCAAAATGAAAATATAAAACATAAAGATGTTTCTTTGACAAAACGTTTATATAATAAGGAGAAAAAAATACTCGCAACGAATTAAAATGAACAGGAAAAACTATTTCAGAATTCTAATGTACATAAATGTATTTTTTAGATAAATTCATTTTGCACTGGTTGTTTGCGATGCGAAACAATCATTTTACATATAAAAATTATAGGATAGTGACTAAGAACATAGATCTTTCCAGGTCCCTCCTAATTCCGGACATGAGTCTATCCACTACAGTAACTATAAAACTAACAGTGAAATTTTACCAAATTTATTTTACAATAGCATTGTGCAACGAAATCTAAACATTTTAAAAAACAACATACACACAGAGTATTTTATTTATCAATCAATGACTTGTTTATTTCACAACATAATGTCAATAAGACATCAACTGCTCTGTTCCATACATGCATCTAAATAACGTGTAAAGATGATAAATTTTGTGGCAACAAATGTGCCAAATGAAAGACGATTATATCTGTATAACTTAACCGATGATACTAACTTAAACGTATCAAATCATCAACTGAGTTGTTTGCCAAATATAATAATGTAAAGTGATCGAATTGCGCCGACTAAAAAAAAATAGTGACAAATTTAAAAGTATGATAATATTTTGAATTTAAGATAACCTTACACAGTTGATGATAACTTAATAAACCCGAATAGAAAATTATCGGACAAAGTTCGGTTCATTCTGGAATTTCCCTCGGAAAAAAAATCTATTTATGATCTATTACTAAAGTAACCTGTAAACATGTTATGTTTAATTGTGTTATAGTTTGGGGACCTTTCTGTTGCAAATGTGTCAGAGTTATTTCGTATACATATACATGCACAGTGCGTTAACTGGAGTGCAGGTATTAGTTGCCCGCACTCAAGAGCATTGATTCAAGTTGATTGGCTCATTTTTGCTGGAGTTTACTTATTGTGTCAGACGACAGAGAAAGGGAAATCGATAGAAATATCATATCCAGATGTTCCTTCATTGGTTTCTTTTTTCTTTGGTTTCATATTGTGACAACAGGGAATGTGTGTTTATGTTTCACTATGGCACAAAAGAGAAAGAACATCAAAACACTCGGCAATCTGATTAATACTCGGGGGTTACGGCCCCTCGTATAAATCAGATAACCTCGTGTGTCGATGCTCTTTCTATTCCTTGGAGTAATGTGATGCAGGCGTCACACTGTCCCGAATTAGGCATCAGATGGACACACGAATAAGGAAATGTTCAAATTCAGTTCTGGTCGTAATAACATCGGGCCATTCGAATGGCCATTGCAGGCTCCGGCAGCAACTTCGTGAGCGGTCGCAAAATCTTTGGCATGCCAAAAAATTGCCGGAGGACATTTCGAAGGTTCATTTTTGTGTTGAATTCGCCAATTATGCGCTTCGTAAGGTCGTCGTGAGGCTATCTTGTCAAATCTTGTAGCCTTCGTCTTGACTTCGTGTGATCATCGGTGTAATCGCCTAAAAAAGACAATACGAAGGAAACACGAAAATTCCCGATTGACTTTAGAAGGGTACACGACTACGTGAAACCCCCGCAATACCGTCGTGTCGCCATCGTGGTTTGGTACGATGTCATCGAGATGGGACTACGATGAGTAAGAACAAAGCAAATTGAGAAGAGGAAGCGTTGCATATTTATCATGGTGGACATATAAAGACCTAGCCTCAGACCATCTTCCTCATCTGTCAGTCTTGCACATCTCTACAGAGACATAAAAAGCTTCCATTATTTGCAATTAATTTACAATTATTTTCTGTTTATTCCCTGCAGAATTTCATGCTTTGATAATGAGTCAACCGAGAAAAAGAAGGCAGCAGTACTGCTAATTTTTATACACCTTAGAAAACATGATGAGCAACTCCTACAGGCCCTCCTTGGGCGACCTGATAAATTTTTATCAAATATGATAAACAAGATCAACAATGAAAGGCAGCGTTCAATAAATGCAACCCCACAAGACGCAGCAACAAGAACTAGATTTGTTTGTTTGTTTGATTTTACGCCTTTTGCCAACAGTATTTCAGTCATATAGGCGGGTAGTTTCCTAACCATCGCTCCTGGAGAGTTACACCAGTACTAGAATACCTTTCTCCGCGCTAAACTACCAAAGCATCTCCCGGGCATCGAACCCACGCCAGAGAAGTAACTGGATTAGAAGTCATCGACTCTAACCCTTCGACCACGGAGGCGTATACACAAGAACTAGAAGCAAGGAGCCAAGGAGGACCCCAAACAAAAAACAGGACAAAGCACAAGGCAGAGCAAGGACAGACTAATAAATAAAATGATACATAAGAAGAAACAAGAGTAACCGACAAGGAAATGAAGAAAACAAATAAATGATTAATTAATAAGCCCACAAAGCAAGGACACAGGGGAAGGGGGTAAGAGATTCGGAAGGGGGGAATAAAAGAAATAAAACTAGGGGCAAAAGGGGAGATACTTACAATAAACGAGAATATAAGGGACACAGACAAATATGTCACCAAAGCAGTATGAAAGAACAAAGACATACATTTGAGGAACACAGAGGGGCGCCGCCTTGGAACGGTCAGCAGCATAAGTACTGCTGGGGAGTTTAAACCGGTTAATGATGCACCAAACCTCACTCTTAGCCCCACCATGTTCCTATAAACGAGACAGTGAAAATAAAATGAATTTCTAACAGTTGTTATGGTAACAAAAGGTGAACACCGAAATGATCATGTAGAAACATATAAAAGAAAACCCATTGACCATAACAAATGTACTCAATGTCTTAAAGGAAGACAGAGCAACAAGAAAATCACCTACAAGGGCCCAACGAAGCAAGACAGAAGACGAACATTAAGGCAATTCAGTCCCAAAGGACTTTAAGAACTCTCCATCATTGAGTCTCCAACTTGGTCCGACAGATGTATTCAAAAGAGGAAACTGTAGCGTCCAACTGTAAGAGTGTTGAACACTAAGCATGCGGTAGGGTCATAACCTCTTTTAATAAAAAGTTTAATAATTTTAGTAAAGACAACAGAAGAATAGCAATGACCCAAGATCATACGAAGTTTGTTTATAACATCCCATTAAAAATCACGCTGGATAATCCCTTGTCGGAGAAATGTTATTAAATCAATATTTAATTACGATTGTAACATTTTGTAAAATATTTACGCGGTAGCCCTGTTTGAGTAGCTTGCTAGTAATGAAAATATTTTGCTCGTTAAAATCCTCTTGTGAATCTTATTAACTGAGATACATATACCCCGTTAGATGTTGCATGCTGTTCGCCTCCATCTAAATGTGGATAATTTACTATACCAAAATCAAATAATCTCTTTTACCATAGATTTTTGTGTGAATAAAATTGTTTTTGATATTAATATGAAGATCCAAAATAAAGTTTAAACTTAGTTTAGCTCCCAATATCATCTGCCATTGAAATTTGCCGCGGTTGACCGAAGGTTTTATACCACCTGGAGGTCACTTGATGCCTTCGTAACCACGTACGAACGCATCGTACTCAAAATACGACGTCGTGTGCCTTTCCCGTGACCTTCGCGTGTCCTGTGGGTAAACTACTTGGTAAAACTTTGCATCTTTGAGGTGACTTCGTGTGTGGATCTGATGCCATCGCCTGACCTTCGTGGATCGGATGCGATCGCGTGACCTTCTGCAGGAATTGTACTTGCTTCAGCTGTTGAGGGGATGTCGACCAATTTCGGGGCCATCTTCGTGCGAAATTTCAAATTCCATATTCGTGTGACCATCTGGTCCCTGCATAAGGGAACGATTTCAGATAACTTGATATATGAATAAATTGAGGTGTAGAGGTCAAAGCACAAGCTTTTTTTATTCACATGAATATTGAATTTACCTTAAAAATGAAACTAAGAATATTTGTCAGTGTTATAACAAGTTTTTAACAAGTTTATTTATCTTTTTCCAGAAGGTCATAGACCCATGTGGTACAATATGCAAAATGCAAAATGTAACAATTACAATACAGCACATACTATTAGAACTTGATAGAGGGGCTAAAAGGTCCAGACGGGACGAATAGGACCAGATGGAAAAAACTGGCAGTTTTTTTAAGAAAGGACCATTTTTTTCTTGAGCTTCCCATAAATAGTTTATACATTCGTTTATTCAAATTAGACATATTCAGTAATATTTTCATAGATTTCAATGAATTTATTTCTGCGATAAAATTATTTTACTCAAAGAGGAGCATAGTATATCATTCAATGATATTTTGCATGATTAGATAAATGTAAATTGATTTGCCTTTTTATCAAACCATTTTAAATAATTCAAAAATAAATGAAATGAATAATGTAACAAACACTTGCATTTTTAAAACTTTTTTTTTCAATTAACTGTCAATGAAAACAAATGACAGGTAAAGCGTTCGTGCACGTACTATAAAATGTGCTGACTATACATTCAAGCAAATAACGTAGTATATGTTTTTATTAAATGTATAACGATGTATTCAATAGTACCTTTTTTGTCAAATTAAACGGCACAATGTAATCGTTCAAGCAAAGTCAGAAGAATAATGCTTGAAATATTGTGTACGTATCTTATATTATGAACGTGCCGATGTTAAACAGCGAAGCTGATCGAAGACAAGACACTAGAGGAATCTTATGATTGTGACTTTATGTATATTTAGTTGATTTATCCATGCAATTTAAATGACATATAAAACGCTTATTCAAATAGTTTCTTCTACGCAACAGATGTGTACATATACTGTTCTTTAAAACCGGACATAGAACGGTTTTATGATCATCGAATCTGTAATTGCAGATATAAACTAGATAAGATTTCCTGACATAAATCCATAGGTTTAAGTGATCTTTGAGAACATTTCATTGCAAGCAACAGCAGTATTACATAAGTCATAAATTTGTGGGTTGATCAAGTACTTTTAAAATTCGTTCTTATTTCAACGTCATAATTTCTTTGCAAACACTTCAGTATAAATTGAAGGACATGCCATTGCATTGAACATATTAAGAATGTTTTTACATTTTGAATTAAATCATTGAACTTGAGTGGATAAATAAAAGCGCAACATTTGTCACTTATAAGACACATATTTCTTAAGTCGTTCACAATAAAACCAAACCTTAAGGAGATACGACAATCCTAAACTTATGTGCTACAGAGGACTTGCAAAAGTACATAAATACGCCCGGAAATTATTATGAAATCAGATCATGACTGACATTTTACTTTGTCTATTATACCCGTGTAGGATATTTGTCATTTCAAACCTGAAGAAATCAGAACATCAGTTTGGAATCAGTTTAGATGAGATATAAATGAGAAATCAATCAGTCTGTGAAGTTTTACAATGCTATATTTAACAATTCTTTTTGGTAAGGCCCAAAATAAAACTTCATTGTGAACATTTTTTAAAGGCATTTACTAAAAAAACTTATATATTCATCAAAAGAGTTATCGTCTGTATGCATTCCACTTTTCCTGAAGCATAATTAAAATGTAATAACATTAAAACTTTGCAAAAACAGTTTTGACTCTTGGGGACAAAATTCATTCTTAATGAGATGGCATTTAAAGGGTTAATAACTATACAAAGTTAATACACGAACATCACATTGTTTAACATTTGAGCCATATTCAAAGAAATCCTTATAGGGGTTAAGGTTTAAAAGAGTGGAAAGTTGGCTGTCTGTTGCTCAAACTTCAAGTGTTCCTTCACCATGAGTCGGCACAGAAGTGGAAAAGAATCAACACATAATCCTGAGACAAGATTGAAGGAAATCAAGAGGTTAAAGATTTAAATTATTAAATACAGTCCACAAATTTATTGATTTTTATTCTAAAAAAATAAAAATCTTATTTCTTTTCGATGTATAGATTTACAGACTTGGCAACACATGATTATAGTTCAAGAGTTGGTACCTGGCACAAAGAAGAGCGTTTCATTATAAGGAAAGACAGCTTAGTTGATACAAAAGTTACAGCAAAGGTCTACGTAATCGTCGGTAGTCCCTGTTAAATGGCATTTTTCAACATAAGTTAATTAAGTTGGAAGTTTTTATCGACATCACTACAAGTCAATTCGGCGTTAAACGATTTTTAACGACTTAATTGATGGGTTCAGTAATGTTTGCTCTCGTTGAAGCGTTGAAGAAAATCGTTTCTTTGTTGTGTAATGCGATCCAAATGAGCATTGCTGGTATTTAATATCAATAAAGTTAATTAATAAATATAAAGGTCAAACAAGATGACGGTCACAAAATATATGTAAACGAAAAGGAAAGTTTTGATGTAAGGGAATTTTTTGTTGACACATGTTTACTTTATAGTTTACCTTCAGGAATGCCGAATATCAAACCTTTTTACAAACTTTCGAAGTTATTTTATAGAACGATTATTGTCATTTGTCACTTCAACAACCATTATGAACCTCTTGTTAAAGTAAATTAAGAGTGTAGAATTAAACGTGGAACACAACTTCTTACAACCGAAATTATTTCTCCGACGCAATAAATACATGCAATGATTTATGATGGACGGAAATATTTTAGTACAGAAGTGTATTTTTATTGAAATTGATATTGCAATTGATGTTTACGAAGCAAAACAATCATTTTACATATGAAAAATATTAGACGATGAGTTAGAATTAATATTTGAGATTCAATCATGGTCCCTGATTATCGCTGACATAATGAACAAAAATAAAAACGAGTCGATCCACGGAAATTTTACCAAATGACTTTAAACAATATCATTGCAAATTGAAATATAAAGATTTGAAAAGACAAAGTACTTTCAGAACAAATTGAATAAATAAACATTGACTGTGTTTAATTTATAGCGTAATATTAATAAGATATCAATAGTTTTGTTTCATATTAAATTTATCTATCATGTTGACAAAATTTGTGGCCACAAATGTGTCAGATAAACACGATAATAACTTTATAACTTAACCGATGATATGTAATAAAACGTATCAGATCATCAACTTGGTTGTTTTGCCAAATACAGTGATCGGATAGCATCGACTGCAAATAGTGACAAAGCATAGTGATAAAAGTATAACAATTTGTATGAAATATAACAACTTATCGACAAAAAATTTATCGAACCTATAAACAAACAAAATCCGGTTATTTCTTGAACAACACTCGAATAATAAAAATAATAATTATTATAATGAAATACTCTTTTTATGAAAATCCTATTTAATTTAAAGGCATATTGAATTTACCTAAAACAATAATAAGACTATTTCTAAATTTGATACTGGTGCACTTGCATTGATTATCTTTGTTCAGTTTAATCGTGTTTAGAATCTAAGGACAATTTAAACAAATTGCATGTAAAGTGTTTATGTACGCACTATAAAATGTGCTGATTGAAACATTTAAACTTTATGCGTTCAAGCAAATAACGAATAAGATGTTAAATGTATTACAATTTATTCATTCGTTTTTCAAATTGACCTTGAACTTTTTTTTGAAATAGGCACATTGCAATTAAACATTGTCAGAAATACAATGCTTAAACTACTTTGTAGACAATGTTTTGTATAATAATATAAACTTGCCGATGTAAAGCAGCGACGCTGATCGTAGACGAGACACTCGAGGGATCTTATGAATGTGACTTTATGTATATTAGTTGACTTATAAACGCTTATTTGAATAGTTTCTTCTACGCAACAGATATGTGCATATACGTAAAGAACAATTTATGATCATTTAATTTGTAATTGTAGAAATTAAGAGTTAAGTTTTCATGAAGAAAATCCATTGGTTTAAATGCCGTTACTTAAGAAAAATTCAGTCAAAGAACAACACTATTTTATTTATAATAAATTTGTAGGTGTATTATGTACTTTAAAAAATTCTTTCTCATTTCGTCGTTTGATAATAATTTCTTTACAAACACTTCAGTATAAATTGAAGGACATGCCATTGCATTGAACATATTAAGAATGTTTTTACATTTTGAATACAATCATTGAACTTGAGTGGGTAAATAAAGGCGCTGCATTTGCCACTTAAAAGTCACCTGTGTCCCTTTTTTGCGGAAACAAACTAATCTAAACAATCTGCTTAAAGTTACCGAATATGCGAAACGGAACATGCTATTCTTTTTTTAGTAGATATATACAAGTATTTGATATTGATTTGTATTTAATAATTAATAGTCTACCATAAACCAGTTTCACCAGTTATATAGAGTATTCACTGTTGGATTGTCGCACAATACAACACGTAAATTATTAATTCAGAAAACTTCCTTGGGCATACATAAAATGATAACTAATTAATATAACACCTAAATATGATAATCATATACGAAGCTTGAAGTCAGAGCAACTGTTAAGTAATTAATTTGTAAGCGTACCAAAATAAATATTTACGACATGATAATGCTACTTTATGTCGTCTTAAGTCCATGAATATCTTTACTTTATGAGTTTTTTTTTGTTTTACCATATTAATCAAAGCTATATGCTATTTCACAATGTGTATTATAATATTAAATTTTGGTTAAATCGTCTGTAAACTTTGCTTGTTTGTTTGTATAGAGTTTTTTATCGTGCATACTCTGAAAAGGTCATATGACAACTTTATAGTTTTAATGGTGGAGGAACCCCCTAGATGCCCATTTATGCATTGTTTTGTTCCAGGCACGAGCGAACATCTTAGTAGAACCACAGCCCTATGCATTACAATCTATATAACCTGAAGTATCTATTACACATTGTACATGGTATGTACTATAAAATGTGCTGACCGAAGCATTATTTTACTACAATGAATTCAAACAAAACATATATCTGATGTTCAAAAACTATAGCAGTTATTTTATTATATCTTGTTCCAGCTTAATTGTTACATTACAATTAGCTTTTTACAAACAAAATCAATGACAATAACGTTATTATGCTTACTTTATTGTATGCAATCAACGCACTTTACTTAACAGATATACTTTTAAAAGAACGTATGAATATAACTCCATATCTTCAATTTTGTATCAAAAATATAACATTAATTAAAAGACGATAATTACTGCGTTTGTTCTTAACAAATTATAGATTTGCCGAGTATGCAAGAAAAAGCTTAAAAATCAGCAAGTATTACTAGACTTTTTAGAAAATGTTTACATGACATAGAAATGCAAGGTTTACATAAATTGTGTGTAAACATTTTATTTCTTAAGTGGGTTTGTACGATTTTCTTTAATATTGCATGCATTTGTAGGCGTGTCTTTAAATAAATCAAATTATGTGGCTTTATAATTATCTTTAGAAATATAGTACAATATATTGAAGTTCAAGTCATATTTTAGTGTATGAGAATCATTCTGACATTATTTTTTTTCAATTAATCAGTACAAGTGGGTAAATAAAGCCACAACAAATTACTTCAATATAACACTTGCATGTTACGAGTAAAACAAGCGTAAAACAACTTGTTACAAACATGACTACTAAAATAAAAATAAGGAACATACTCAGTAATTTTTTAAATACACTAAATAATATACAGCTATATGTCTGTTGAAAAAATGTGTTTGAATTTGAAAAAGAATACTTCTAAAATACCTGCCTGATATAAATGTGCAAGAGGGAATGCCGCATCGACATAATCTTCGATAAATGGTAAAAACTGTTCTAGATACTAGATATAGCAGCATTATATTTTGTTCCAAAGCATTTCATTGTATCTAAGTGCAATATCATGTGTGTTTTGTTACATAACACAAACATCCTGTCCCACAACTGTTTCAAGAATCAATCATATAATTATTGAAACAACGAGCCTCTAGCACAGAGTGTGACGGCTTGAAAGGCACTCTTAGAAGGCAAAACAGCCATGTTCAAGGCTATCTCATACTTTCCATATTGGCTCAGGTTAATGCACATTTAGGTTCACATTGGCCACCGTACAATGACCAATTTATGGCTCACAATTCATATCTTTGATTAATACTCCGTGGAAAATGCATCGAGGTAAATTATCACCGCTTTGTATTTCAAAATTAACCCTTGAAGAGCATGACCATACTCGACAGTGAAATCTACTTTTTGTGTCTTAATGGGCGGATGGATATTCACCTAGCATAGAATACATACAAACACTTGGACGTGATTTTTTTTATTCAGTAACTATGACATCATTATTTGTAGAGCACAAAGATATATTACTGTATTGTATGATTTGATAATGTATGTGAACTTTTAATAAATATGTTAATACATACGACAATAATTGCGTTTATACTAAATGCTTTAATTTGAAAATATATAACTTTGAAATGAACCAAGAACATTTCCAAGGTAGTGCTTTTACAAAATTGACATCTTGAGATATATATGATTTCAATACCAAAAAGAAAAAAACGGCTATTATAATGTTCAAACTCTAAAAAGTCAACGTAAAACATGAACTTAGTTGTACTTTGCACTCTTCAATTGACTTCGCAAACAATCTTATTATAGGCTAAAGAACAGGAAAGTTTGGTTGCATATAAACGTTCATATTGAAGTTATTTTGAAGTGCCTTTGAAAGATAGTATAAGTATGAAGTATGATATTAATCTTGTATAAGACAAGAGCAATATATTTCTAATGTGTTTTAAGTGGAAAGAAAACCAATTGAGTCAACATGTTCGTTTTGTGTCTGGTGATATTTCTTGACGTTCGATTTTTCATGTCTTTTTACAGGTTGTAAGTTTGCATTTAATTAAATATTTGACAAATGATATTCATTTATATTTTTTTCATTTGAAACATTAGTTCATGCCATTGTCTGAAGTAACGATGTTTTATGCTTTTAATAAATGATAATGTACAACACCAATAGATATACATTTTTAAGTTAAATGGGGAGTTGAATCAAATTAAACTGTTGAAGCTTTTGGTGACTGTAAGAAGTATCTTAATTTGATTAATGTCAGTGCAAATGAGATGTTGTAGTACTGTTGGTATATATGTAAGCAAATGTGATTTTAAATTTTCGTATAAACCTGTGGTGAAATATAAACCGTTTTGTCTAATAACTCAGTAGTATTAACAAATCTGTTTAACTTAATTGTTCTTCAGTCACTAACTTCTAGCATGTCTTGTGGTTATAGTTTGCTTGTCATTACAGAGGTAAAGATCAACGACAGATTACAACCCGCAAAGTCATGTGCAAATATTGATGACTAATTGTCAGACATACGCAATATCATACAGACATTTAATCTCATGGTTATAGATTTATGTGGTTATTCTTTCAGATAATTTATTTCTAATAAATACAGAAATTAACACACTCTTGGATCTTTTCTTATATATTTTCTTATATTTGTCATCATGTTCATACAAATTTGAAAAATGCTACTAAAAAGGTTGAAGGCTTGCTTAACGAAACCTTTGCAAAATTAAAAGACAATTTTTTTAAATAACAAGGATAGTATTGAAATTTAAAAGGCGCCTCTTCAATGTCTATTCTTAATATCAAAAAGACTTTTTTAAATCATACATTCACCTGAATTTGACTAGCAAATATTGAAAACAATATTCTGGCAGCAAATATTTGAACAAAACGTTAAATGAAATAGAAATAGACCATCAATATACATTTTGTTGAGAGACAAAAAAGACCCTATATGGAGTACTATTATAATAGTATTGATATAATAAAATATGAATTGATTAACAATAAAACACGTAGACTAGCAAATGTGATCATAGCACAACCGTGGCAGTGAGAATTTTACATATTACTAAAAAGCATTGTATAAAATAATTTAACGTGAGATTCTACATTTGTAATTGACTAGTGTCATATGTAAGACTTCAAGTATAAGGCATATGCAACAACACTCATTTTGACTAGCATTAAGAAATACTCGAGATTCTGTCATTGTTATTTCACATTTCGTTCAAATATATATCCCGAATTTCAGAAATACCCATTTAAAATCTCATATCTTTAAACATGATAAACGATTTCAAATGGAATGGAAGTTCCAGATTATCAATCTCTTTTTGCACATATCTTCCATGAGTAAGCGATTCTCTAATAGTCAATCGGGTGATACTTTGTAAACGCGGTGGTGATTTCAGAGACAATTTGATCGCGTGATATCTATCGTAAGATTTGTCTCGTCTGCTGCAGGATGAATGTGACGTCTGTTTTCGACGAGGATGGCACATTCGAAATCCAATAGAAGTAAGCTCCTTTGCTATACTAAGCCTTGTTTTTGTATGAAAGTCGTGATCATTGTGTGTATATTGGAGTAATTTTGCTAAAGGTGTTAGTCCTTTGAGATTTTCTGCATTAAAGCGACTTCCAGACTGTATGAGAGTCAAAATAGTTTCACGACAGGCGGCACTACAAGCAATGTGCAGAGGGGTGTCACTATTGATATCATCAGGCACATTGACGTCTAGTCCGTCTCGTATAAGTTCAACTAGAACCTCTGGTGCATCCTTTGCGGCAAGATGGATTGGCAATCTTCCTGCAGAAGACTTGACTAGAGGGTTTGCACCAATTGAAACAACTCGCCTTATTGTATCAGCCTTAAATAAAAGAAACAAATATATCTGAATATATATTGTAATATTGAATTTGTTTAATATTTAGTATTATAATCAAATAAATTGTAAGTGCAACATTCAATTTGTTTTACATTTAGATTTATCGTACCAGTATACAAAATAAGTTGACAAATAACAGGGAAATATATACCTGAATAAGATCATAGAGAATTTGATTGAAACAGCAATTGTTACTTTGCTAGATATACAATATCGTTAATTGTGTACACATTGAGGATGATAACTTGATAGTATGTATCTCTACTATTAGTTAGGATAAAAGTCTAAAACTTGAACGGTTTATGGATTATCGTGCACTTTTGTTTCTTTTTTTCTATTAAAAAAACAAGACATATCTGAAAGAGTGTAAGAATATAACAGGACTGTATTTTTCTGAAATCATTTTAGGCGATTTAAGTAATGTTTTAGGATTTATTTTTTTTAATCTGATATTAGTCGGTCGTTTACATGATCTCTTATAATACAGATTATGGATACTTAAATGTTAAATGATCTGTTTCTTATGTTATACTTTTTACACTGAAAAACAAAAACAAAACATATCTACCTTGTTCGTGAGTTTAGATGATATAATTGAATGTATAACATTATCTCCCCGTTTGTCAACACTGTGTATATCTGCTCCTGCTTTAACTAAATATGCAGCAACGTCCGTAAATCCGTAACTAGCTGCTAAGTGCAAGATTGGCTTTCCATTGAACAATCCATTCACATTAGCACCTTTATCAATTAGGTCTTTAACTATATCGTTGTCTCCTATTTTCACTGCACTACATAGCAACTTATGCAGTAAATATACATTGTCTTTTTGGCGGTTTGCTATCCTAATATCCTGGTCCATTGCAGACAGCATTAGCTTCATACACTGAACCTTGCCCTTTGCAAAAACATCGAGCAACAAAGAAACGAGTTCAGCTTTGAGAAGATGTTTGTGTAGTTTGAGATGTTCCTCTAAAGCTTTTGATTCCAGATTTTCTATGCACCATTTAATACACTGTAGAGCATATTCTGGTGAAGCTTTTGTATCGATAAATTCCATCTGAAACAAATGAATATATTATATAACAACTGTAGACAGAGTAGAATGTATAAATAGTTGCTATAGAACTACAAACTGTTCAAATGAAACTCCATTCATGTAGTTATATTTCTAATCTTTATTTTTTACCGTGTCTTAGTCTTAATATACAATTTTTATTATCAATTATTAACTCTAAAATGTTATGAAAATAAGACAATAATTCTTTTTTGTTTTAATTTTTATAGACTTGAGCTATAATCATAGAAAAAATTTATTAATATAGGTTATTAACTTGTGTTGTTACTTCAACCAAAAAAAAATAACTTGTTTTCCGTTAATTGCTTAATCAGAAAAAAAAACACAATAACATTTACCTTTATTTTCTCAGCTTCTGTAAATAATTCAATACATTAATAAATTATTATTTCTTTATACAAATGTACGATAACTGGCTGTTATAAAAAATCCAGAGTAATCTCGTGTAGGTTTTTTTTCTACTTCATTTTGTACAGTGAGTTCTTTCAACGCATGTTCGATTACTATCAAAAGCGTTTGAAAATAAAATATTTAAACCCCTACTCGGATCACATTTGACATAAGCCACAATGACCTTATGAATTAGTAAGAGCTGACTTTAAAGCCCGCTTGAATACACTGCAGTATACATTTCAATACAAATCAATACAGACACAGGGTTAACAGATTATATGTACAATGATATCAAATTCGGTCTTAAAAATTTAATTGCTTTGTTGAATTAAGAAAACATTCAATTTAAATAATGTTTTAATGATTGTGGTAAGCAAATAAATCTAAATAAACGTCAGTTTTTATCACTGTTTAAATAATCTTTACAATCAATCTTTTGTTCATTTGTATATTTATTTACTTTGCTACTTTATATAACAAATTAATGTTAAAAACTGCCTGATAAAGTAAGTATAAGTTTCTATTCCTTAACACTCAATAAGATGGTTAATGATGGATTATAAGCATTATAAATCAACATAATCGTCTATTTAGTATTATTATCCGTATTATTTGTAATTTGAACATAAAGTTTAACAATGACCTTTGCAACGATATATCTGTATATCTCGATGATTAAAACAAATTATCTGCAACAGTTTACTTCCTTCAATTAAGTGTATGCTATACATTCTAGTATATTTAATTTGATTAGAATTTATATAACATCAGCCCAGTGATACACCAGTTCTAAAATGATAGACAGCATTTCAAACATATTTTAAGTGAGGTGTGTATTGTTTATATGTTATTCTGTAAGCTTTGTTTGTAACACCATATAATTCTGTATTTATGGCATATGTACTTTATCAGCTTATTAATTTTGTCTTATTTTGATTGTGATGTATATGATACGTAAATAAACTATTTTATTTGATCATATAAATATTAAAATGACGTCGTATTCAACATGTTACTTCCAGTTAAAGTACCTACCTCTACAAGAACAGTTGAATATTAAATAATGGTATACACGTTGATTCAACATGTACAGAACGATGATATCATATTTTAGGGCGCTGCCGTAAAAAATTAAACTGCTCTAGCTCAGATGCGAAGTATCATATGGGCTTTAGATCTGAGTCTTTAGATTAATCCTACAGAACATAAACCAGAACCATATTGTCTGATGTCAAATCAATCCCCATTCTAAAATCTATACGTAATGACGAATGCAAACTGTCATATATAATGCTGAAGTATTTTCCTGACAACATTTGGTTAATTGACGTCATACTTTGGGGTTATTCGACATGTCAATGTTCTGAGACAAGGTTGCGAAATAATGCACTTGAAAAATAAGTCTTTGTATAATATAAAAAGGCTGCACCTATTACAAATAAATATAATAGCCGATTGATTCCATTGATGCATTTCATTTCGATAGGAAAGGCGCAGGTTATATCTATATATTTATTATAAATGAACATACTTATGTTCAAAGTACTCTTTGAAATTAAACTTAACCGCTTTGACATAATTTATGCTGTGTTATTCGTTAGTGTACAAACTGATATTGTAAAAACCTATATAAGAAAACTAACAATACTTTGCATGGAGGCGTGGACGGTACCTTGCACTTTCCAGTGCCGTTCATGAACAGGCTAAATCAAACCGAGCCTACAGCATTTTCCACTTTCCGTTTTTGACGCTTTTTTTATTCTTATTTTCTCTCTTTCCTAACATGCTTCAATAAATAACAATAAATTTGAAAAGTTTTAACATCATATAAGCTAAGGTTTAATTATGGAGAATGCCAAAAGACCTAGTCATATCCACCTACTTTGCTGAAATCAAGGCTGTGCACTTAAAGTCCGCAACTTTTTTTTTCAATTACAATGTAATTACGTTTCCAAAATTATACTTTAAAAAACATTGAGTCATGCAAGTTGAACTAAATATAACGTAATGTTAAGCATGATTATACTAATATTAAAATTATTCAAAAGTCGAATTATCGAAAATCCTTTTAGTGCAGTGTTAAAGAACTAAGCAATTTTGCGTGAAAGCAAACTAATTCAATTTTAAGCAGTAGGTTTGAAGTGGGCAGTTTTAAGTGGGCATTGACAATTTCTCGTAATGTGGTAGGCGATATTGTGAAAAGGATAAAAATGTTAACCAATGTTATTTTTTTTATAATATGAAGTCATGATTCGTTTGTTTACTTTAAAAATAAAGTAGATAAGTTAAATACTTTTCTGTTAATAATAATGTAAAAATAAATTATGAATAATGAGCGAACCAGATTTCACACCATTTATTATTAGCATACGCTTATCGTAATTCAATTATTTAAATACATGTAAAATATTTGTGTGTTTAAATGAAATAGCAAAAATAAAACGGCGATTTTGGCCAAAGTCAGTCAAAGTAACTGTATACTCATGGGCAGATGGATATAATTTCTCTAAAATAGAAACATGTAATAAATTTTAACAGAAAATAAACAAACTGACGAACTTACTTGTCAAACAATGTAAAGTATGAATGTATTTCATAGCCCCTTTCATGCACTTTATACTTATCATTAAATATATATATGCATATAAAACATTTAATTTCATTTGCAGATATGCTTGCATTGCAAATTCAAACAGAAACATACAATTTGAGCCTGAAACAATTAAGAACACAACAATAACCTTTGCAGAAGATTATCCATAATAATTCATTCCCCGAAGATTGAAAGAAAGTGCCAGATTGTTTCGATTGCATTTAACTTCATATTGGTTATGTTTGATTTAAATTCACCATCAGTTTGACCGCACAAAATTAATTCAACATACATTTAAAGATGAATGGTTAAAAGTGCAGGACAAGATTCACAAATTTGTGGTCCAAACATTAATTAAGCTCAACCTTAACCAAGAAGTACGAAACATAAATAACTTTAGTTTAATTATTAAACGTTCTTTGATCTGCCTCCTCAAGAACATGTATAACCCTTGTTTGCAATTTTACTTACTCTTTGTACTTTCCTAAATATAACTTACTCTTTTATGCTTTAATATTGTGTGTCGTTTTCGAGTACTTTGTTTTTGATGAGATTAATAGAGGTTTATTGTATGATAGCCTTTTGATAACCACACTCTCCTATCTTTAACCTTTATGTTTAAATTAAAGTATCTAAAGTAGGAGGTATTAACGTGATATGTATGTCAATATTTTTTTTCTTTGACATTCACTTAAAGGTAGAGGAGTGTATGAATCTATTCTATAGATTACCAATGAGTGAAGTGATTCAGTGTATTGGTTTTTTAACCCTCAGTTTATAGAAATATTTTGCAATTAGTCAAATTTTGAACTCATTGCTTCTATTAAAGAAAGTAAAGAAAGTTAAATACCGGTAATTCAAACTGATTCGTTATCAGATAATGTATGGGATCAAAACATTGACACTGAAAAGGAAGATTTGACATAATCATGTGAATGACACCTATTTATGAATGACACGACCTTCAAAAGTAATTTACGCACCGTTTATTGAATGCAGTGAAAAGAATGATTCACTCATAATGACTTTTCGAACGGCAAACGTTACAAATCACTTTTATTAAAGTTAAACTGTGTTTATATGACGTTATATCTGGTTTAGTAATAATTAACAATTAAATTTAATGTGATTATCATATCTAAAGAGAGATGAACAAATTGAGAAAATAAGAATCCTTAAAGAACGCCCTAAAACGGCAAAAATGAAAATGTTGCAGGCTCGGTTTGATTGAGCCTGTTCATGGATGGTACTGTCAAGTGCAAACTACCGTCCATGCCCTCTAGCACCGGCTAAAGCAGAATTCAACATTTAAACATGAAATGGTAAAATTTTGAATTTAGAAACATCCGCAAATGTGTACATACGGCGATTTTTCATGGAACCTTTAATGTGACACTTCCGTGACATTCCATGAAAAGCGGCGTATGGTCTCCAAGTTATAGAAAGTGTGTGCACTAAACAAGAACACAATGAGCGGAACTAAATAAAATTAAATTTTGGAAGGGGATCAAAGTCTATTCATATCTTGACATCTTTACTTCTGCTTTAAGTTTATTTATTTTAGATACTATTGCCATTTTAAGTGAACCATTTTTTACCCTTCTACTCCACCGTGGTGATTTTGTTCTTTTTTGGACTTGTGCTTACTGTACAATGATTAATTACACATTTGATAGACAAGGTTCTGTGGCTATGTTTTAAAGAAACTTGTCCTTGAAAATTATAATAAAAACTTTTAAATTGATGGCTGATAACGTGACCGTCTATCGGACAAACTGTTTTTAAAATGTCCTCAATCATAAGATTAATTTGTTGAAATACAGTAACAATCAAACAAAGAACATGCGTGTAAATAGAAATTATACCGAATAGCAAACTTTTTATCTAGATTGATTGGGAAAATTACCTTGCAGTTGTTACGTCAGTAATAAGTTTTTATCTTTTTTTTTTCAAATCATTTTTTGTCAAATAAGGCAAATTCAATTATAGAAACGGGACATAGATCACAGAAAACTTCACATGTAATTTTATTCAAACCAGTGTTAGATCTACTTCATTTCTTTTATTACCAGTGTAAGATAAGATATACATATAGTTAAAAACATATTGTCTTCAAGAAAGATTGCTGTCTTCGTGACATGAGTTTACGAAACAAGCAGTATACATGCACCAATTTCGCATTTATATTGCAAATGCAGAAATCCTTTTATCATGGTTTGAACATGATTAAAGTTTATAATTGTTTAATGTTTATATTGTTTTTGTCGGGTAAATAACTTAAATCGTTTTCCATGTCGTAAACATAGATACAGGTAAGATTTACTCCCCTTACTGAGAATAAACTATAAAACATTATAAATGTTCCTATGCTTCAAGACACTAACATAAACATCAGCAATTGTTTTAAAGCAATTCATCTGACTTGACTTATATACTTATCATTAAGTGTATAAACATGTATGTATAAATGTATGGTAAAAATAATTGGCACAGGTGTATTGAAAACATAGACCTGTTATTAGAAGAATTAGAAGAGTACGAAAGACCGGTGGTGACATTTCACCTTCTTGAATTTTTGGGTTCATCTTCACGAATTCACAATTTGACGATTTCAACATACATTATTCACGAATTCACGGTTTCAACTTTTTAATGAATTCATAGTTTGAAGTAGTGTAATATATCATCATGAATAAAAGAAAAACATGAGTAAAAGTAGTACATGTATTAAAATTTATTTTGGTAAAATTCACAGTTAATTATATCACACAACATAATATGTTTAACGACCACTGGTGGCTGTTCCAGTACATGGATCAACTCCATTTACGGGACCATTTGCGAATTGTTTTGACAGAACTTGTGCTCTGAAATAAAATGTAAATAAGTTTTAATATATGAGGAATGACGTGTAACTATGATATAAATTTAAACAATCAAATGGAACAATTTGTCGAACTAGAATATCTCCATTAATATTCTCCGATATAAGATATACAGATTTTTAAAAATAACTTAAAAAGAGACACGATAATATACATCCGTCATCGGCCGTAAAGACTAACAGCTAATGTACCAGTATGTCAAAATCTACAATAACTATATAATTACTGAAATTTCTAATATGATTTATCAAAAACTGTACATTCAACCTTATTTTAAGCACCGTGTGTCCCGTTATAGTTTGGTTTCATCTATAATAACAAAAATATCGATTTCCCAAATAGTCGCTTTAAAAAAATTGTTTTAAAATGATTTGGATATTTGCTGCAAAACATTACTTTACCCACTAATAAAAATTTCATAACAATGTTAGTTTATCATAAAAATAGAAATAATCTTACTCTTTGCAGACTCCAGCACAGACCAGTCCGGTGATAAGGGCATTGTGTCCGTCAATTTTGTCAAGAAGTGGTGGACATAATTCTCTTTCACACTGAGCTTCAGTCTCGTCACATCCGAACTGACTAAGGAGCTGATTGGCCAGATTGAGAACTGTAAAAAACAGATGATGGTTAAAACAAGTAGAAAATATAACGATTAGCAACTGTTTTTTTAATAAGTATATTCCTGCATTTTAATGGATAAATTTGTTTATAAAGTTCTTCACTAATTTTATAAAGTTTTTCACTATAAAAACTGTGTAAAACAAACTTGAAACTAAAATAAATATATTCAGCTTAAATATTTGCAGTCAAAAATTGAATTCTGTCAATCTGTATGGCACACATAAGAAAGTATTTGATACTTCAACAATTTATGCATTGTAAAACTAAAGATTGTATGTCATTTAACTCAATAATTTGAATAATATTTCGCGAAACAAAGACGATAATGAAATACAATTGTAAATTTTGAGATTTTATCTTTGATCATTATTTAACAATTAAATAGATAATATTTCACATGGAATTATCACATGGTGATTGCTTCATCTTCTTAAATGCAGCATTTGTTTTATGGTACTTTCATTGTAGGAAGAATATATACTGAATTGTACAAAACAATGATAAGTTAAAAGGATATGATGTTTTTCTCGTTTAAATGCATATGTATACTTGCTAATTCTTTATTTTTATACAACATAGTTTTTACACAATCATGTTACATTTATTTTGGTATATAGGTTGTATTGTAAGTTTTGTAGCATTGTGTCATAAAATATGAGCCGCGGCATGACAAAACCGACGTAATGCGTTTGCGACCAGCATGGATCCAAACCAGCCTGCGCATCCGCGTAGTCTGATCAGGGTCCATGCTGTTCGCTTACAAACTCTATAACAAGTAGAGAAACTGATAGCGAACAGCATGGATCCTGATCAGACTGCGCAGATCCATACTGCTCGCAAACCCATTATGTTGGTCTTGTCGTGACGCGGCTCATTTTATAGACATATCTTACTGTCATATCCTCCCAGTAAGCTCTCAATGAAACGTTTGTCGTCAATCTTTGCACTCATGGCAAATGGCAACACAGCAAGTAAAAAGATAGCAATCTTCATTGTTCCTGATGAACATAGAGAAAGTAATTATGAGTACAATATAAACAATAATGTAGATATGAAGATTAAATAAAAATGCAGAAACGTGTTGTTAGAGCTCAAAAAAGAAACACAACGTCAGCTATTTTTTTAGTTTTAGACGAGAGAAACATTAACGGCTTTTAATAGATGGTGGAACAAATTAAATTCTTAAATGGCATGAAGCCAAATTAAAAACAACTTATTATTTAAACTAATAAAATTTTGATTTAAAAACGTCAACAGTTATGTTGTGGAATTAACTCGACATAATTTTATGAAATGCTGCCTCCGTTATTTTAATGCACATAATTTAAGTAATATAATAAAAAAAAGAAATTTTCCCTATTAAAATATTCCATTTCAGAAATTCATGTAAAACCTGCTCATTCTCTCTCTGCCTATAACAAACATTCACAATTACTATATATCCTTAATACACTAACAAAGAGTAGATATAATAGTATGCATTTTTCACAGAATAATTAATCATATTCGCCAATTTTCTAAAGATTAATATTCTTCAATTCCAAAAACAGTTTAAGTTACGTATTCTATTCTATAAATCAATGCTTTTATTTATCTGAAACATCTATATTCTTGTTACCTGTTTTAGTAAGTCCGAGAGAATGATTTACTTGTATTCTTGAAGGAATCTCCGGTCCTTTTATAAGGGCGAGAACAAATCCGGCCACATAATTGTCGAAAATGGACACGATAAGAAAGGTCATTTGATGCAATGATAACAAGAGTTGACCATATTTATATACATTGAATAACAATATATATATATGCCTCATATTTCGTGCATTAACATCTGGAGACCCACGTGGGCGCATTTTAAGCCCAAGCCAGAGGACTAACCTGTAGATGTTGGTGCACAAAAAAGGTGCGTAAGCGATATTCTTGCATAAAAATATACATCTTAATCCTTTATTTTTTTATTTCGTATAATGAACCATTTCGCCATGCTTTCCAAGTGCATGTGCGATTGCAATGGACATTTGGCCGTCATTGCAATAAACTGTTTTTATATCGCGCACTTTCTATGTATGTTTTTTCTTGAATACCAGCGTGCGCAGTTTAAATACGAGTATAATTATTAATTCTCATATTTGAAATCATTTTATTTTCAATTTCTTAAGAAGTAAAAAAGGATTCGGACAACTTTAAAGGATATGTATATTAACAGAAATAGTCAATACCATATAATATATAAGAACCATTTGTAATTTAGATTGATCACTTTGTTGTTTTCTGTTTGGTTTGAAAGCAGTAATTTCAGCTTGCTGGATATTTACACTTACAATAGACACTTTCAAATGAAAAAAGTTCAATCAGAAACTGTGAAACTTAGGGATTTTACCACATTCAGTTCTGAAACGACTGTTCATGTTTAAAGAGTTTGGATGTATAAGGTAACTATAATTTTATGAATGATAATCGAATGATTTAAAAAAAAAAACAACATTGTTAAATAGCAATAGTAATGCTTAGTGACACTGCGACATTTTCCTTCTGAATGTTAATAAAATGCAGGAGTGTTTTAGCTATTGAACTTATAACATATTGAACATAAAAAAAGAAAACCCTTTTGCTTAACGTTGCTGAAATATCTTGTTGCATATGGTGAACGATACTGTTGTAGTTTAGTATGGTTGAAATACAAATCAACCAGTTACAACAAGGGGGTGGCTTTAAAACGTTGTCCCCTACTCGATATCATTGTTATTTTTCTGGTCAGTTGTCATCATTTTTATTACAATGTTCTTTAAGCGTTGTCGATTGAATACTGTTTAACCCATTGTATGTACGTAAGCGTAAGAAACATTGCATTTTAATGACTCTAAAACATGAAATAAGACATAATATCAATGCAGCATTACGTTAACAAATAATTGATTTGAGCCGTGTCACGACAAACCAACATAGTGTGTTTGCGACCAGCATGGATCCAGACCAGCCTGCGCATCCGCGCAGTCTGATCAGGATCCATGCTGTTCGCTATCAGTTTCTCTTCTTGTAATAGAGTTGGTAAGCGCAGGATCCTGATCAGACTGTGGATGCGCAGGCTGGCCTGGATCCATGCTGGTCGCAAACGCACTATGTTGGTTTTGTCGTGACGTGGCTCATTTGTTAAAACGTTCTATAGATGGACATAAGTGCTTTTAATTGATATGGTTGACAATGCTTCAAAATTATTTATTTAACGGCAGTTATATTATACATATTTTTCGATATTCATTGGACAAACATTTAGTCTCATAGAGTGTTAAGATTCATGATTGTTAATTTGCCAAAATGAGTAAAAATCGCATGACAAATTATGTTTATATTTAATATTTTATTTATTCAATTTTGCATATAAACATATTTAACGTCCAGAAATTCCACCAGTGCATGGGTCAACCCCATTGACTGGACCATGTGCAAAATGTTCAAAGTATTCTTTGAAATTAAACTTAACAGTTTTGACATATGCTGTGTTATTCGTTAGTATATAACGGATATGTACAAACTGATATTGTAAAAACCTATATAAGAATACTAACATTACTTTTGTATGGAGGCGTGGACGTTACCTTGCACTTTCCAGTGCCATCCATGAACAGGCCCAATCAAACCGAGTCTACAGCATTTTCCATTTTCCGTTTTTGACGCTTTTTATGGATTCTTATTTTCTCTCTTTCCTAACATGCTTCAATAAATTACAATAAATTTGAAAAGTTTGAACATCATATAAGCTAAGGTTTAATTAATGGAGAATGCCAAAAGACCTAGTCATATCCACCTATTTTTCTGAAATCAAGGCTGTGCACCTAAAGTTCGCACAGATTTCTTTTATTTTCAAAAAGAATTTAATTATGTTGAATTTTTCATGTGTCAAAAATATACTTTAAACCGCATTGAGTCATGCAAGTTGCGCTAAATATAACACAATGTTAAGTATGTTTATACTTATATTAAAATCAGTTCAAGCGTCGAATTATCGAAAATCCTTTTAGTGCAGTGTTAAAGAACTAAGCAAATTTGCATGAAAGTAAACTAATTCAATTGTAAGCGGTAGGTTTAAAAGTGGGCAGTTTTAAGTGGGTGATGACAATTTCGCATAATGTGGTAGGCGATAATGTGAAGGGATCAAAAAGCCGACCACTGTTATTTTTTGTCATATGAAGTCATGATTTGTTTGCTTTTAAAATAAATTAGATAGTTTATATAGTTTATTGTCTCATTTTTACATATCACATTACAATATGAAAAAAATACATAGCATTTAAATGTAAAAACCAATCTAAACACATTTATTGAGACACTTTTCATTGCTTAAAAACATGATAAAGTACTATCATATAGTTCATAAGAACAGAAATATTTCACTCTTCCTTTTGGATAACAAGTTAAGCATAAACTGTTCACTTCTTTAACTAACATAGTTATGTTCTGTTTATCTACCATAGAGACCTATTGACAGTACTACATTTTAAATATTTGATACAAAGTTTTGACCACTTAATTTTCCAATAGCATTACATAATCACGTGTTAAAGAACACTTGTATACATGTAAATTAATACCAACAAGGTCCGTTGAAAGGAAGGTCTTCATATTATATATAATTTATCAATTGCCTCTATTTACATAGTAAAATCTTTAAAAACTGCCATAAAACACATAAATCTTAAGAAACTGAACTTTGTAAATGTTACTCTAGTGTGTTTATAAGAAACGCTATAAAAATCAGATGTTATCTCTATCAGATCAAGGGTGAACGGACTAGCAATGTTTTGGTACACATGTTAGAAGATAATTTAAAACGTTTTGATGTTTATATCAATGTAAAAAAAATTGTACATAATGAACATACTAGATTTCTCAGCATTAATCATTAGCATACACTCAGCTCAATTCAATTCTTTAAATATATGTGTGTCTTAATGAAATATAACCAAATAAAACGGCGGTTAAGGCCAAGTCAGACGCAAAGTAACTGTATACTCCAGGATAGATGGGCATATTTTCCATAAAATGGAAACCAAATTTTGACAGAAATTAACTTATTATTGCCTTTCCATTTTCAAGCCATTACCACTGACGCTTGGGTAGAAATCTTGCCCCGAACTGTAAACACTCTATCAAAACTATTTTAATGTTTTTTATGCTATCACTGCAGATTCATGCAAAAACATGCACTTTGAGCCTTAAACAATTAAAAACACGCCATTAAGCTCGTTTAATATGTTTGATTTAAATTCACTAATAGTTACATTCATTTGATTGCATAAAATTAATCCAACATGAATTTAAAATTGAATGGTTTCAAGAGCAGTACAAGATGCACAAATTTGTGGTTCAAACATTAATAAAGCTCAACCTAAACCAAGAAATACGAAACATAAATAACTTGATTTTAATTATCAAACGTTCTTTGATCTGCCTCCGCAAGAACATGTATAATCCTTGTTTGCAATTTTACTTACTCAATACAACTTACTCTTTTATGCTTTAATATTGTGTGTCGTTTTGAGTACTTTGTTTTTGATGAGATTAATAGAGGTTTATTTATGACAGCCTTTTGATAACCACACTCTCCTATCTTTAACCTTTATGTTTAAATTAAAGTAGCTAAAGTAGGAGGTATTAACGTGATATGTATGTCAATATTTTTTTTCTTTGACAATGAATCTATTCTATAGATTACCAATGAGTAAAGTGATTCGGTATATTGCTTTTTGAACTTTCAGTTTATAGAAATATTTTGCAATTAGTCAAAGTTTGAACTCATTGCTTCTATTAAAGAAAGTAAAGAAAGTAAAGAAGGTTAAATAACGGTAATTCAAACTGATTCGTTATTGTCCAACAATATTGACCTGGCACTTCATTAATTTCCGTAAAGGTCAGGTGATAAACAGTGGTATCTAGAACAGAACAGTATTTAACAGAAATAGTCAATACCATATAATATATAATAAAAGAACCATTTGTAATTTAGATTGATCACTGTGTTGTTTTCTGTTTGGTTTGGTTTGTGAGCAGTAATTCCAGCTTGCTGGATATTTACACTTACAATATACACTTTCAAGTGAAAAAAGTTCAATCAGAAACTGTAAAACTTAGAAAGGGATTTCACCACATTCAGTTCTGAAACGACTGTTAATTGTTATGTAGTTTGGATATATAAAGTAACTATAATTTTATGAAAGATAATCGAATGATTTCAAAATTTCAGCAATTGTTAAATAGCCATAATGATTAGTGACACTGTGACATTTTCAATCCGAATGTTAATAAAATGCAGGAGTGTTTTAGCTATTTAACTTATAACATATTGAACATAGAAAAAAGAAAACCATTTTGCTTAACGTTGCTGAAATATCTTGTTGCATATGGTGAACGATACGGTTGCAGTTTAGTATGGTAAGCGTAAGAAACGTTGCATTTTAATGACTCTTAAACATAGATTAAAGACATAACATCAATGCTGCATTACGTTAACAAATAATTGATTTATTAAAACGTTCTGTAGATGGATAAAAGTGCTTTTAATTGATATGGTTGACAATGCTTCAAAATTATCTATTTAATGGCAGATATATTATACACATTTTCCGTTATTCATTTGTAATACATTTGAGTCGCATCACGACAAAACCAACCATGGGTTTGCAACCAGCATGGATCCGGACCAGCCTGCGCATCCGCGCAGTCTGATCAGGATCCATGCTGTTCGCTTTCAGACCCTATAACAAGTAAAGAAACTGATAGCGAACAGCATGGATCCTGATCAGACTGTGCAGATGCGCATGCTGGTCTGGATCCATGCTGGTCGCAAACCCATTATGTTGGTTTGTCGTGACGCGTCACATTTATTCTCATAGAGTGACAAGATTCACGATTGTTAATTTGCCAAAATTAGTAAAAATCACATAACAATCATGTTTATATGGAATATTTTATTTATTCAATTTTTGCATATTAACATATTTAACGTCCAGAAATTCCACCAGTGCATGGGTCAATCCCATTGACTGGACCATGTGCAAATTGTTTTGCTAGCACTTGAGACCTGAAAAGACAAAATATATTTGATAAATTATGTTAGAATTTGATGAAAATATTATTGTTTTACCATATAAAATAGGAAATAAACATATTTAGCAATGATTAAAATACAATTACATTTGATTTAGTACTTTTAAAAGACGTAGTATAGTGTGTTTCGTTTAACGAAGTGAAATGTTTCTTATATTATAGTTTACAGCATATGTCTAATTTGTAAGTTAATAAATATTTTAGATAGGTTTGGACAAAAAAATAGTATTTTTATTTTGTAATGTGTGTATACGAACTCTTTGCAAACTCCAGTACAGACAAGATTTGTAATGAGGGTATTGTGGCCGTCTATTTTGTTGAGAACTTGTGGACACAATGTGCTTTCACATTGTGCTTCAGTCTCGTCACATCCAAATTGACTAAGAAGTTGATTGGCAAGGGCAAGAACTATAAAGAAAGTGATAATTAAGATTTTATAACATGATTATACATTTTATAGTTTCATACATAAAATACAACTTTCATAAATAAAAACATTGATAGATTATTTTCATGTTTTAATACTAGCAGCTTAAATGTTCTATATTAAGTATTCCTAATGACAAGTCGATATACTTAATATGATATCATTTAACTTTTTAAAAGCTTATTGTGAGTGTTACAGTGTTCAAATTATTACACTTGACCAGAGCACTTTAAAATTTGCTTAAATTGAACATGGTCAAAATCCACTATTACAATGTATAGACTAAGTATGAACTACTATACATGTATTATTTTCCCCAATTCTTCAAAAGAAAATGTATTCATTTTAGGCTAAATGTGGCTTTTTCAGGAATGTTTCTATTGGACTGAATCTTACTGTCATATCCACCCAGTAAACTCTCAATGAAACGTTTGTCGTCAATCTTTGCACTCATGGCAAATGGCAACACAGCAAGTAAAAGGATGGCAATCTTCATGTTTTCAGCTACAAATGAATGAACTACTACCAGTTATTACTCTTGATGAAATAATTACGAACTATATGTATTTATCATTTATAACCGGAGTATTTTTAGTACATTCTAAAATCTGATTTTGTTTCTTAAACAATTTCATCACGATTTTCATAAATTTACTGATTATATCGGCCTGGAGTCGCATAATTTTTCTTGAAAAATAATCTCCAAGCACACTATTCTATATTAATGGATGGAACAAATGACACTTTTGATTTTATTGTATCATACATATAGAATACCTTGTAAATACATATACAAAATGTATGTGAATACAATGGAAATGGTAGGAATATTCAACCATATAAGACAGAAAGATAAGTACACTGTTGTTGTATAAGTGCTCATCAGACGTAATGGTAGAACTTCTATAAAACCGGTATAAATGAAATGTAAATAATTTCAGTTAAGTATAAAATGAAGAGAAAATGAGTTGCCTTGGTATTATGTGAAATATGAAAAATTGAAATAACAATGGCAATCAAAGAGGAAAAAGTAGATAGATAGTTATTTGAACAAACAAGGTCCGTCTTTATATTTTGATTTATATTATTCTGTAAGCGACATTCTTAAGAAAACCAATTGCTTCTTGCACGATGATAACTCTGATAATAATGTATTTGACATAAATTCAAAAGTAATCAAGGGCAGTGTGGGCTTTCTAAACAGGATAAATGATCTAGAGAAAAATTCTGTTTTTAAAAGTGGAAAAAAAACTATCGGATGATTATTTATTTTCGTATGTTACTAATAATGTGTATGCTATTAAATTAATTGTTTCAAGACAAGTTATAAATTGTGTATGATATTATATAACGTTAAACCTACATTTGAGTACTTTTGAGTTTGAACTTGTCATATCTTGTCAAGATGTTTTAGATTTTATTTTTGTAGTTTAGGGATAACTAGTTTGCATTTAAGAGTACAAACTGGCAGATATTACAAATATAAATATGTAAGAAAAGTTATGCTTCAGTTCTTCTGATATTGAAGATGAGTATCATTTCCATTTGTACATCCCATTGATATTCAAAGTAAAAGAAAATATTTCAAAACAAGATGTAATAAAATGTCCGTATTCTATAAGTTTATTTATTTTTATAAATATTGAATTCAGATACTAAAGTTGAAATAATTCAACTATCCAGAGTTTTATAGAGTCACTTACTATATGTATATGCAATTTTTTATTTAATGTTGAACTTTAAATAAATGATTGTTTATTATCTTCGTACGTCTTTTTACATTTAGTACCATATGTTTCAAGTTACATATACACATCTAAATAATAGTTTTGTTCTCTTCTAGTGGAACTAACATTGCTTTGAAACTATAGAAACAAATAAAATTTTTAGATAAAAAAACAACAGAAAATACAACTCGTCAATAAGCACTGTCTTCAAAGCATAATCAAAACTATTATGCCAGTTAAAAAAATCTAAAACATTATTATTAGAATTAAGAAAAGAAAGAAAGATCATTGCTACCTTTCAGATGGAGTCCTATCAGTGATATACCGAGGTGAGATGTGTCCTTTTTATACTCTATAAAAAAATTAGGACATACAAGTGTCATAAAATGACAACATGATAAGCATTGAATGACCTACATTAATTAAAGGTGACATTGTGATCATGTCATAACAAATACAGGACTAATGTCTTTTTCTTAAAAACACCAATAGTGCCAATACTTTCTATCAAATAGACAAATTGCAGCGAAAGGACTTTCCCTACACGGCACTATTTAATCATATTGCAATGTTTTGTGCTTTAATTTGGTTTTACGTATTTATACAAATATAATACAAATATAATTTTTAAGCTTTTATTTTTATCTTTAATGTATTAATAATTTAGTTTACTGTGTGTGTGTGTGTGTGTGTGTGTGTGTGTGTGCGTGTGTGTGCGTGTGTGTGCGTGTGTGTGCGTTGGTGTGTGCGTGCGTGCGTGTGTGGTTTCTGTTGTTGTTTTTGTTTTTCGTGTTTATACTGTTTTTCTGTATGTGTGTTGTTTTTGTTTTATTTCTTTGTTTGTTTTTTGTTCCTTGGGTTTTACGTCGCACGGACACCTTATAGGTCATATGGCGACGTTTCAGCTTCACTGGTTGAGGGAGATTTCAGGTGCCCTTCCATGCATTATTTCAGGCACCGGAACCGGATAGAACCATAGGCGTTCCGCAAGCTAGCTAGATAGCTTCCTCATATGAAAGAATACATAGTCCCTGTCGATATTCGAACTCACAGCGGTCTGAAGTCAACGACCTTTACCACTGGTCACGGGCGCCCCGTTTGTTAGTATTTCTCTCATCTTTAATAGACATTCCATCCATGAAAATATTACGGTAATTCAGTTTGTTTGTAAAATACCTTAGATATTCTATCAATTACATTTCTAATAAATAAGAAAGTTGAAGAAAAAAATGATGTCTGACCAAGAAGAAAAATAAATAACCAAACAGAAGAATTGTAATAATCTTTAATATAAGATGTACACCAGCAATGTAAACAATAACTTTCATTTGATAACTGTATTTAACGTCCAGAAATTCCACCGGTGCATGGGTCTACTCCATTTACAGGACCATGTGCAAATTGTTTTGCCAGTACTTGAGCCCTGAAACAAAATTAATGTATTTTTTTAAACAAACTAGTTTCAAGATATCCCTTTATATTACGAACATACATGTATTAAAACAAAATTTAGTGTTCTCAAGAAAAGAACAATAAATGTTTCCTTTCTAAAAGGTTTATTCTTTACGTTTAAGTAAATTGACAATCTAGTCGTAAAATACGTCTCTAAAGATATGTAAAACATGTTCCTAAATATCACCCTTAAACTCAAAATATTTAAATTCGGAAATGATCTTTTTAACTAGAGAAAGCATATTCATAATAAAATATTTGTATACGAACTCTTTGCAAACTGCGCCACAAAGTAGATTTGTGATGAAAACATTGTGGCCATCTATTTTGTTGACAACATCAGGGCACATTGTGCTTTCACATTGAGCCTCAGTTTCGTCACATCCAAATTGACCAAGAACTTGTTCAGCAAGTTGCAAAACTGTGAATAGATATAAAGGATTATAAACAAATATTTATCCGTTTGATATTTTCAGTCACAATCATTCATTTAACTTTCATGATATTAATGGTACATTTTTATGATTGTAGCAGTTTAAAAGTTATCATAAGATATTAATGGGTACATGAATGTACATAGTATGATTGTTCAAAACATTAAATTTAAGGGTGCAACTAAGATCTTACTGTCATATCCGCCCAGTAAACTCTCAATGAAACGTTTGTCGTCAATCTTTGCACTCAATGCAAATGGCAACACAGCAAGCAAAAGGATGGCAATCTTCATGTTTCCTAATTATAAATATTTTAAATATCATTACTTATTTTGTGCATTGATATGGAAAATCTCGTAAATCACAAAGAAAATGTTTTGTAAAAACTAAGATAATTAAATGACTACTGAACGAATTTGTTCGAAAGTGTATTAAATAATGGACAAGAAAGTTTATGTAAAAAGTATCGTCTTTCATCTTAGTACTTCTATGTTTTTATAGTCCTTCTGGATTTTTAATTCGAACATTTTAAGTGTTGAAGGCATTAGCTACGACTTGACTATATTTACTGTCTCTAATGGACAATCTTAATCAAATTGACTAGTCATGGACGTTCGTTTTTTTTCCAATGCTTTCGAGCATCTCTCATACATAAATGAGCCGTGTCACGACAAAACCAACATAGTGCCTGTTCGACCAGCATGGATCAAGACCAGCCTGCGCATCAGCGCAATCTGATCAGGATCCATATTGTTCGCTTACAAACCCTATAACGAGTAGGGACACTGATAGCGAACAGCATGGATCCTGATCAGACTGCTCGGGTGCGCAGGCTGGTCTGGATCCGTGCTGGTTGCAAACGCACTATCTTGCTTTTGCCATGACACGGCTCATTTCTTTAATCAGAAAACACTACGATAACTTAATAGAGTAACATGCTGTAGGAAAGGTTTGAAATTTAAAAAATGTATGACAATAAGTATTAAAAGGTCTATGTTAAAAGAGCCTTAGGGGTGAAGAATATTATGAATTTTGTAAACATATTTTAGCTGACCAGCGCTAGATAAATTAATGAGGGACTCCCAACTTCTCTGGTTTTCCTCATACATTCTTGCCTATACAGATTTTGTGAGTTCAAACATAAATGATCTTATATAAAAATGAATACCTAAAATTTCTAGTTTACCTGCTTATTGAAAGTCCAAGTTGTGTGACAAGAGAGCATGCGATCCCTTTTTATATTTGTATGTGACATAACATGGCATGATAAGAAATGCCAACGACAAATGTTACAGGGTTATCATAATACATGCATGTGTATATTATACATGCAATATTGATAGCGCAAATTGTTTCAACATTTTAGTCATCTATGCCTTGTCACTGAGTATATAAAGATGTAAATATACATCTTTGCTTATACCTAAATTTACTAACATTAAGTTTCTGTGCATTTAAAGTAAGAAAATGTTTTTAAAAATACAGTTTGTTTTGGAAGTTTTTCTTTCAAACATTCAAAATATCTGTGTCTAATACATAGGCATCCTTTAAATTGGGGAGTCATGTACCACTATTTATGGCATTGCCCAAAAGTGTTGAAGTGTTAAACGTTAATGTTAATCTTGTCAAATTGTTTTCTAATAGATTTTATTTCAGTAGAGCTAGATTTCGAATAAGCATTTTATTCTTAAAGCGGCCTTCAGCTTTTCTAACGATTAGATATGTTATTTTTAGACAAATTGTTACAATAACTGTCAAATCAAAAAGATTAAGAAACTGTCAAATCAAAAGGATTAAGATAAACAAAATGAAATCTGCCGACGATAAAATACGTAAACAATAAGGAAACCCTTCAATATCTATAATCTATCGGTATACTCTCTATATTTCAATTATTTAAGCCCTGGTCTTCTATTTTTAGACACGAATGTCACTGACTCGTTATGAAAAGCTCTCGGAACACTTGAAGAAGGTTTAACAATGATATATTACACTTCACCAAGAAAAAATTACTGAAATACTTAGTTTGAAACAACACAAAATTAAAGGAAAATAAAAATTGAAGGCCGCTTTAAAAGTGCAAACTGACGGATATGAAAATGACATAAAAGTTAGGCTGCAACTCTTCAGATATTGAAGACGAATACCATTTACAAGTATATATTTCATTTATATGCGTCAGAATCTGTCAGTTTACTCATTTTTATATTTATCAAAATAAGAAGTAAACATGAATCATTTTAACTATCCAAACTATCCAGAGTTATTAAAGGATCTCTCACTTTAAGAAATACATAGAGGATATTTGTTTAGTTCAGTGTAAGATCGGAATATATTTCACCGAGTGAGCACCAAAAGGTATATTTCACGAGTGGCGCAGAGGTACAAAAAGTGCAGTGATCACTTTGGTAAAATGGAGTATGTAGACTCTGTTTGAGAAACGAACAAGAATTATTCCATTTTTATTTAAGATAAATATATGAGTGTGATACAGTAACCTTCAAGTAAGCCAAATTTCACAATAATCCCTGTGACTAGGTGTCTAATGCCACAATTCACATTATCTTAAGTACTATGTTAAATAGAAGGGGAAAGAGAAAATAGGAGAAACGGGTTATTTTATAACTGATTTTTGTTTTGTTTTGTGAATGTAAGAAGATGGGTCTTTTTGCTTCGTTTAAGAGGTCAGTATCACCAAATAGATGTATTGTAAGTTGTAATATTTTGGATTTTCAAGAAGTTTAGCACGTTCTACATGTATATTTAAGTGTGGACACTTGCAAAAGTAATGATATGTGTCTTCAAATTCATCACATTCGCAAAGAGAAATAATGTTCTATGAAAATATATGTAGGATCAATATTACAGGTAATAATAATAATAATAATAATAATACTGATAATAATGATAAAAATAATAATAATGATGATGATGATAATCGCAAATACATGGTTAATTAATTCATTATTGATAGATCAATGGGAGTGCATTTACGTTTCTTTAAAAGACAAATGATTGCAGTAAAAGGTTTCTGCACGAATTTTTTCAAACAAATTGCAATGATTTTTTCAAAGTTTTACATTAAAAGAACCGTCCATGAACATGCTCAACCAAATCGAGCTTGCAATATTTCAATTTTTGCCATTTTGCACGTTCTGTAGGAATTTTTTTTTTTTTTCTCTATTTTATCGCTACGTCAGCGTTATTTGTGTCGTGCTGAGACCGTTAAATGTCGCCTCGTACTTTCAGTAAGAGTTGTTATATTTCTTTTCTTTTCATGATTGATGTTTTGTGGCTATTTTAGTTTTTTTTTTATTTAGCGTTTTATCTAGCTGGGTTGTTCCAGTACTACCATTGGATACTGTAATATCGCTATTGGCATATGTTGTCTACTTTTTTAAAATGGTCTTTTGTGTGACAGGTTATCCGTAATATACAGACTTTAAAACCTATGCCCCCTTTTCAAAAAATGTTTTATCATTTGCGCAATAATAATAAAATGTTTTGGGAAAACGTAGTGAGGGTACGTTCACGTCAATTCAGACCTTCATCGAATGGTACACAATTCTCGAAAATAAATACAGTCCCTTCTGTTTAAAAAAAAAACTACCTTAGAGGAGCCCCTTTATGGTTTTAGATTTTTTGTGCCGCGTGCTTCAATATCATCTGCACATTACAGAAATGATTAGTACCAAATCTTCTAATACATATCGACGACATTTACACTTTCTAGACCAATGATTTTTGTCAGATTTATGGCCCTTTATTACTTTTAATTCTAAAATTTGTCTGGATACCAGTACTGCAATTGCAATAAAACTTAACTGGATTGATCGGTAGTTCAAGTATTTGCACATTTAACATGGGTTTTCCACTCGAATGATTTTTACAAAGTTATGGCCCTTGATTAAAAGGTGTTTCTGGCCTGATAATGAATTTGTATAGCCATCTACACAGAAGCTGATACATCTACAAAGTCGCCACAACTTTATAGGGGTCCCTTTTATTGTGCTTATCGTCAGCATGTTCTGGTTCAACGACTTTGTCAAAGTTATGGCCCTGTTATGATTTTTATTTTTTAAACATTATTTCCGACTACGTCTCTTTTACCTCTTATGCAAATTAAATGAAACTTTACAGGATTGATCGCTAGATCAAGTCCTTGCGCATATTGCACGGCTTTTCCGCTTAAATCGCTTAAATGATTTCAAACTGAGTTATGGCCATAGAATGAAAATGTGTTTTAACCTGATAACAGTACACAGTTGGCTATAATCAGGCGATACATATGATCATTGATCGCTCTCGATACTGTTTTAATTTTATGTTCAGTACATAAGTAAAATAATGATGACTGATTCACAGAAAGTATTAAACATACAAAAAAAAACAGAAATTTTTAAGCATCTTTAATATCAGACGTTTACAAATAATGTAAACAATTATTTTAATTCGATATATGTATTTAACGTCCAGAAATTCCACCGGTGCATGGGTCAACTCCATTTACTGGACCATGTGCAAATTGTTTTGATAGCACTTGAGCCCTGAAACGAAATAAATGTTCTAGATAATGCTTGATTTATTTCGGAAAAAAAAATTCAAGATAAAATATCCACGTACATTTTAGAATTCAGAATTTGAAAGAAATGTGAAATAAACAATTCCCGATAAAAAGTAAAGTCTTTACGCCAAAGATGATTGACAATCAAGTTTAAAAAAAGTCTCTAGTGTGATGCATAACATGATTATATTCTAATTTAATAAATCTCCTAAAACACTAAAAATATTACATTTCGTATGACATTTTTACTTCAGATGAATTGAGCGTGTCATGACAAAACCAACATAATGCGTTTGCGACCAGCATTGATCCAGACCAGCCTGCGCATCCGCGCATTATGATCAGGATCCATGTTGTTCGCTTACAAACCCTATAACGAGTAGAGAAACTGATAGCGAACATCATGTATCCTGATCAGACTGCGCGGATGCGCAGACTGGTCTGGATCCATGCTGGTCGCAAACCCATTTTGTTGGTTTTGTCATGACACGGCTAAATTATTTGTATACGTACTCTTTGCAAACGGCGACACAAACTAAATTAGTGATGAAAGTATTGTGGCCGTCTATTTTGTTGAGAACACTCGGGCACATTGTGCTTTCACACTGAGCTTCGGTCTCGTCACATCCAAACTGACCAAGAACTTGCTCAGCAAGTTGCAAAACTGTAAATTTTAAGTAAAGAATTATATTAATATTAGTTTGTTGAATATTTCCAGGCACAATTTTTTACTTAACTTTCATAAATGAAACAAAACAACAATAATATTGATGATAAACCTTTTAGCTATACTTTTAGCTAATGCATACTGTATGCTATTTATAAAAGACTTTTTTCCCTCTAATTTGATATTTGAAAATACCGATAATTGCTATTTAGTCTCTTTTAAAATTTCAAATAAACATATTTTGAGTACACACAGAAAAGATGTGTGCCGCTGTAAATCTACCAACTATGTAAGATAAAACAGCATGCCGTATGAATATATATATAATGTCATTTAAAAACAGTCGTTTTATAAGTTCCAATAAATAATTATAATTAACCTAAAGATGAGCCTACTGAATCTTAAAGTATTAATAGAAAATATCAACATATGATTATTCTTGTTCAATAAATAGAAGTCATAATGAAAAGGGGCATGTTTTATTAAGCTAAGATCTTACTGTCATATCCGCCTAGCAAGGACTCAATAAAACGTTTGTCGTCAATCTTTGCACTCAGTACAAATGGCAACACAGCAAGTAAAAGGATGGCAATCTTCATGTTTCCTAATTATAGATTTAGCATATTAAAGATATTATTACTTAATTTTTGAATTGATCTGGAAAATTTCGCATATAACATTATACTTGTTTATATCTTGAAGGGAACAAAACACACAGTGATGACATAAATAAGTTCTGATTTCATAAACGTGAGCTGAACTTAATTGTAGGAATAGGTTGTAAATGGTCAAGAAATCGTACGTAAATTGTTTCCCTAATGTTTATAATCTCAGTGTTTTAATATTTATCTGATCTAACGCTTTACAAGACTGTTTCTTTTTAATTAAAACATTCTTGTTAAGTAACATAAATCATACAGATTTTGTCGGCTCCAATGTCAATTCAATAACATTCTCTTATATAAAAATAAATACAATGTATATATGAAATGTCAAGTGTACCTGTTTATTTTCTGTGTCCGACGCCAGTTGTGTGAATGTCAAGGAAGAATGCGATACCTTTTTATATTTGAATGTGACATAAAAGGGCATGATACGAACCCTGTGTTATCATATGCATACAACATCGGTAGTGAAAATCACAATGAGACGTATTAGATGATTATATGAGCCGCACCATGACAAAACAAACAGAATGCGTTGGCGACCAGCATGAATCCAGATCAGCAGTCTGATCAGAATCCATGCTGTTCGCTATCAGTTTCTCTGCTTGTTATACCGTTTGTAAGCGGACAGTATGGACCCTGATCAGACTGCGCGGATGCGCAGACTGGTCTTGATCCATGCTGGTCGCAAACGTATTGTGTTGGTTTTGTCATGGGGCGGATCATATGATGATTTAAAAAAACAGCTGACTGCTACAAAATTAACCAGTCATGTTTAATATATACCTAAAATATTTATTATTATGTCAAGTAAGAAAATAGTCTCGCCTGTTGCTTCCGGACCAAGTACACACATTTAAGCCGATGCTGGGGTTGGCAATAGACTGCCTAATCACATTCATTACTTTCTATTACTTCAGTCAGCTCAAGAATACAACATGTTTGTATTCTGTCGTGTTAAACGACCTTTCATGATTTTAGTTTTAATTTTAATTTTTGCTGTTATCAAACAAATTTTCTGGAACAATTAATGCTCATTTATTGGAAGTCTTAAAGATTGAAACTTGTCACTGAAAGAAAACTGTTTGGATTTTTCGATTTAACTGGAAATTTCCAATTGTACACCTATCATTCTATTGATATTAAAGTAAAGATAATATTTTCACTTTATAACAAAATAAAAAGGAGAACAAAAAAAACATTCCGGCACGAAAAAAAAACAACATTTCATTTGATTTCAGTTACATATATGCGTAAATTTTACACGCTGTTTTTAATAGTTTTGCACTTTTATTATTAAATGACAAATGCTCACATTATTTTGCCATGTGAATGAATTATCTAAGCAATCATTTGGACAAATATCTGTTCATTTATGTAAGTCACTGACCATTTCTTTCACCGAGCTTTTGTTGAAAAAAAAAGAAATTCTTGAACAACTAGTGCAAAACATAACATTTAAATGATATTTAATTACCTGTACCGGTCAATATGTTTTACGTATCTGGAATAAGCTGATCAACCTATTTACTGTATCATGTAATATTTATTTTTTTTTATAATCAGCATTTTATACGAATTGCATACTTCTTTACACTTAGTCTGCTTCGAGTGATCATATTGGCCTTTATAATCAGCTTGTAGCCAGACAAGATAATGAGTACTTCATCGTCTTCACAAGTCGACCAGACACCGAGTACTTCCTCGTCTTCACAAGTCGACCAGACACCGAGTACTTGAGCGTCTTCACAAGTCGCCCAGACATCGAGTACTTCCTCGTCTTCACAAGTCGACCAGATACCGAGTACTTCAGCGTCTTGACAAGTCGACCAGACACTGAGTACTTCCTCGTCTTCACAAGTCGACCAGACACCGAGTACTTCATCGTCTTCACATGTCGACCAGACACCGAGTACTTCCTCGTCTTCACAAGTCGACCAGACACCGAGTATTTCCTCGTCTTCACAAGTCAACCAGACACGAGTACTTCAGCGTCTTCACAAGTCGACCAGACACCGAGTACTTCAGCGTCTTCACAAGTCAACCAGACACCGAGTACTTCAGCGTCTTCACAAGTCGACCAGACACCGAGTACTTCAGCGTCTTTACAAGTCGACAAGACACCGAGTACTTCAGCGTCTTCACAAGTCGACCAGACATCGAGTACTTCATCGTCTTCACAAGTCGACAAGACACCCAGTACTTCAGCGTCTTCACAAGACGACCAGACACCGAGTACTTCAGCGGCTTCACAAGTCGACAAGTACTTCCTCGTCTTCACAAGTCGACCAGACACCGAGTTCTTCAACCAAGATATTTAACAATAATTTCTATTTCGGGGGATAAAATGGATACAATTTTCCGGGCAAAGAGTAAATATGTCAAGTTTTCAAACCAAGTGTCATCAATAACCAATATTCAATTTAGTTTTAGGGTAGAATTTATAGAATTTTACAGCATTAAAGGGAGTTTAATAATGTGTTATTTTTTATTATTCTATTTTTTTCTTTAAAATAAATTATGCTCAGCCTAATTAAGCTTGAGTGAAATATTTTTATCACATAAATTTATTGAAATCTTCATAAAATTTATTTATAACACTATGTATGGAAAGCTGTGTTCCCTATCAAAGACCAAGTAAAATTGGTCATTTCTTTAAAAAAAATGCTGGCTTATTTCTAAAAGACATTATATATTCATATTGTGACCACCTATAGTGTATATAATTTTAAGCATAACACTAGCATAGCACTTTGTGTGATTTCAAACAAGTTTATTTTAAAATTTACAAAGAGACTGTAAAGCAATTAACAGTATTCTCTGCTATCAAAGTTGAGCATAGTATATCTTTAAGTTGCATTTGCTTGCAGTATCCATCTTTTGGCTTGTTAGACTACTCGTATGGTTTTAAACATTTTTATGCCCCCACAGAGTGGGAGCATATAGCGTTGCACTTGTCCGTCCGTCCGTCACGCCGTACGTCTGTCCGTCCGTCCGTCTGTCCGTACGTCCCGAAATCTTGTGAACGCAACTCCTCTTAAACCGGATGGCAGATTTTGCTTAAACTTTCAGGGATGAACAACCTTAATATGTAGATGGTAGTAAAGGAAGGAATTTTCGCTGCGACCAAATTTAACAGAATTATGGCCCTTTGTTGATTTTTTTCACTATATACTATGTAGAAATTTTGTGAACGCAACTCCTCTTAAACCAGATGGCAGATTTTGCTTAAACTTCCAGGGATGAACAACCTTAATGTGTAGATGGTAGTAAAGGAAGGAATTTTTGCTGCAACCAAATTTAACAGAATTATGGCCCTTTGTTGATTTTTTCACTATATACCATATAGAAATTTTGTGAACGCAACTCCTCTTAAACCGGATGGCAGATTTTGCTTAAACTTCCAGGGATGAACAACCTTAATGTGTAGATGGTAGTAAAGGAAGGAATTTTTGCTGCGACCAAATTTAACAGAATTATGGCCCTTTGTTGATTTTTTCACTATATACCATATAGAAATTTTGTGAACGCAACTCCTCTTAAACCGGATGGCAGATTTTGCTTAAACTTCCAGGGATGAACAACCTTAATGTGTAGATGGTAGTTAAGGAAGGAATTTTCTCTGCGACCAAATTTAACAGAATTATGGCCCTTTGTTGATATTTTCACTATATACCATATATATGTTGTCAGTGGGGGCATCCGTGTCCTTTGGACACAGTTCTAGTTTTTCTTTACTAATGAATTTTATTGCATAGCTGCTGCTGATAACAATAAATGACTGTAATTATTTGTAGTTAGATCAAATATAAAAATAAATCAATTAGTTGGAAAACATTTGAGCCGCGTCACGACAAAACCAACATAATGGGTTTACGACCAGCATGGATCCAGACCAGCCTGCGCATCTGCACAGTCTGATCAGGATCCATGCTGTTCGCATACAGACCCTATAACAAGTAGAGAAACTGATAGCGAACAGCATGGATCCTGATCAGACTGCGCGGATGCCCAGGCTGGTCTGGATCCATGCTGGTCGCAAACGCACTATGTTGGTTTTGTCGTGACGCAGCTCATTTTTATTTTTCAAATTAAAATCACATATAAAACATCTTGAAATAACCCGACCTAACACGATATCGTTTAAGACTTCATCTCAAGCACCTTTACAGACTTTTTCCAACTTTTCAATGGAATCGACCATACATTACAAAACAGAAAGTTTGTATGTTAAAATGTATGGTTATATTTTGATTTGACAATCTAAAAAACTGAATATTAACTATGGCAGTTTTCAAATTTCGTTCTTTCTTCAATTTTAGGAACAATTGACCTTATGTTCGAAATAGAATTGCGCAAACTTGAATTTGAGAGTAGGTCAGACAACAAAGTGTTGATAAAGCTCGCATGTTAATAGCCTTAAAATGACATCAAACAAGGATGAAATATATGTCTTCCAACAGATGTTAATAAACCATAAAGGAATCATGACAAACATCACATCATCGTGACGGTCATATCTTAGTATAACAACACTAATTTTTCTATGATCACGATCTTAAACAAATTTAAATATATCTATTTCATATTGAAATCTTATCAATTAGGGAATGCAATCGGTTCACCTAGAAACTAAATTGGGATATAACTTAATTATCATAATTAGAGCCAATTAATTTGGTCATTTTCGTGCACAGGGACCGGTGTTAGGGTCTTGAGAAATGGTATACTTTTCTTGGTCCCTATTTTAAAAATTTTAATGAATAGCATTCGATGCCAATTTATAACACAATAAAGAGGTGTTCAAGGAACGATGATGACCTTACAATTTTTTATTGTCCAGACCTTACAATTTTTTATTGTCCAGACCTTACAATTTTTTATTGTCCATACCTTACAATTTTTTATTGTCCATACCTTACAATTTTTTATTGTCCAGACCTTACATTTTTTTATTGTTCAGACCTTACAATTTTTTATTGTCCAGACCTTACAATTTTTTATTGTCCAGACCTTACAATTTTTTATTGTCCAGACCTTACAATTTTTTATTGTCCATACCTTACAATTTTTTATTGTCCAGACCTTACATTTTTTTATTGTTCAGACCTTACATTTTTTTATTGTCCAGACCTTACAATTTTTTATTGTCCAGACCTTACATTTTTTTATTGTTCAGACCTTACAATTTTTTATTGTCCAGACCTTACAATTTTTTATTGTCCAGACCTTACAATTTTTTATTGTCCAGACCTTACAATTTTTTATTGTCCTGACCTTACAATTTTTTATTGTTCATATTGAAGTCAATCTCATTAAAATCAGATCATTGTTTTCGCTCCGTTACTCTCTTCGCTACATAGCGAAGGGAAGTAGAGCAATTGTTAGGATATGATTTTAATAAGATTGTCAAAGTTAGAAGGGAATTTATATCAATAAAAGGCATAAAAATGTATAATTTTTGCTGCAACAATGAAGAAGGGCAGTGGCCTAGTGCATAAGATATCTGCATTTTAAATAGGAATCGTGCGTTCCAGCATTCTTTGTCGCGACCATGTTCCCTGGTATAACACCCATACTGGTTAGCTCGGACTTGAAAGTGTTTGATTTAATTTGCAACGACTATTTCCACCTTATCAACTTGCCCATACTAACAATGAATTTTGAATTTTTGAAACGAAGTTCACTTGCACTTATATATAGGTAAAAGCGCTCTTATCAAAATGATCGGACCATTTGTTTTATCAAAATGATCGGACCATTTGATGAAACAATCCTTTATCAACAACAGGACTACGACGCCTACGTGAACAAAATGTTTAGTTGAATTTGCGAAAAGACTTTTACTTTAAATAATATTTGAAGTATAAAATTAGAAATGCATTATCACGTGTTCCGACTTATTATCAGAATGATAATTAACCTCGATTTTATATTTTACGGGTAACAATTGTTACAAATAAAATATCACACACATGCAATTGTAAAATAAGTAAAATAACATAAAAAAAATTTCTGACATACGCGTATAAGTTTTAATTGATCTAAAGGAGTTCTGGAAACGAATTATCTACATTCATAAATTTTATCGAGTTTAATTTCAGGTACATGTGTACTTAAGTTCTGTTTAATCATGCCTTCTACTACACATTATAAGTTCTATATCGCCATGCATCCTCCAACAGATTATTTTACGCTTCTTTAATTAAAGAGTTATAAAATTTTGTCAAACATTTACGAAACCACCACTTACAAGTACGTCCACGATCCCGTTTACTCATGCGCATTACTTCATACTCATGAAAATAGCGAAAAACACAAAAGAAAACGAAGTTATCTGGTATTGAAGTATTATATAACCGCCAATGATTGAATGGTTTGTTTATAATAAATGTTTGTCAAAGTATTTTTCATTTGAAAATTCATTTTGTTTTTTTTTTCGTATTCTAGGTTTCTGTCGTTATTTCCGAAGGTGTTGCAAATCTGTTGATTCGGGTTTTTCGTATCAACAAAACGTTGTCGTTTATATATAGAGGATATTTGTTTAGTTCAGTGTAAGATCGGTATATATTTCACCGAGTGAGCACCAAAAGGTATATTTCACGAGTGGCGCAGCCACGAGTGAAATATGAACTTTTGGTGTTCACAAGGTGAAATATATTTCAATCTTACTATAAACTAAACAAATTTTCTTTTTATTATATGCAAAGAAACGTTTTAAAAAGACATTTAACCTAAAACTGAATGAAAAGCGAGCCAAAAAATAATACAACGTGACGTCATTTACGACGTCACGTCATTAAGTTGGTACCTAGGACTGTGTTCGCTGGTATTTCACTGAAACAACGTAAGGGGCTTAAATTCAAAAGAGTGAAATTATCAAAGTGGTAATTTCACTGTTTCAAACAGTGAAATTACCAGTTTTAAATCACTGGTATATTTCTATAAACCACCGAAAAGCATGTAATAAATAAACTTTCTTTTACAAGTTCGATTAGAATAAATTTTAATTATTTACGTGTTTTTATTTCAGCTTAAACGACATTTACTTTAACAGAATACAAGACGGTAAAAATGAACTGAGACGGACAAAAATGAGTACGAAATAAATTGTTTTTTTTTGTTTTTTTTTTGTAGTTTTTATTTACTTCTTTATTTTTAAAGGATTAACTTCAGACTTAACATTTTTTTTCTATTTAAAATACTTTGTTTGTGTCAACATATGCATATGATTTTAATATTTCTAACATTTAAACGTTAAAGTCAATAGTAAGCTTAATACCACAGTCCTTATGATTCTATTTCCATGTTTCTTAAGATACGATATGCAAATAAACCAGTTTTAGTTCGGCCGAGTATCTTTTTTTTAAAGATACTTCTTGTTTTTGTTATTTATTGAATGCCAATGTTTGTTTAAGTCCTCAGTTACCTCATAGAAAACGGTCTTGATTTATCAATATACAAAACGACAACAAAGTAAAATATGTCAGGAATTCTGAAATGGATGGAAGGAATGCTGAAATAATTGCCAAATTCGTCATTATCTGGTTTATGAAAATAGGGTCGACCAAGAGACAACTATATAAACAAATAATGGGTTCCTAAAAGGTAAAGTGTTTCTTCATAAACTTGAACACACCTGTAATGGTTAACACAAAAATAAACATGTCAAATAATCGATAATAATAATAAAATAAAAAGATAATTATTTTGCTTTTCTCAAGAAATTTTATTGAAACTACAATTGCATTTCACAACAAAATGTATTCATTTACACTACTAAATCAGATCAACTTTAACGTATCTGGATGTTACACCACAGGAATTTTGAGCCACACATCTGTAAATGCCAGTATTATCATGGGCAATACCACTGAAGACGAGCAGGTTTGCACCAGATATAACCTCCACGTTGTCAGGAAACTGATGCCCAACTATCTACAATTATACGCACAAATATAAATGTAAGCAGGGTTAATTTTATTTCTATTAAAAATTCTTGCATGAAATAAACTTGTATTAATCTTTTTAAGGTCTTCCTACTAGGGTTAAAAACTTAAACTTATAATACCTCTTGAAACGTGTAAAATTACAGTTTTAATTTGTCAGCAAAATTTGCTTGCTTGAACAAGTTTCAAGGTCGTATTTTCGTGTTTTTTGCCTAGTGTCCCGCGGAGCGAAAGTACCACGAAGTAGTGACTGTCGTATTTTCATATTTTTCTCTAGCGCCACTCGAAGCAAAAATACGACATGACACAAATCAGCCGCCATACTCTAAATATAAATATCACCACAGGTGGATGTGTATGTGATTTAAGTTCAATACTTTATTACATATAGATGTGCTTATTTTGTTCTTCAAAAAATATATATGATCTTAACCTGTATGTTGTTATATGTTACATGAATGTATTAATTGCAACTCTTTTACTCCTTAATAAATTGTTACAATCTTGTATTTGAGTAGGCATTACTATGTGGAATATGCACCCTTTTTTACACACATTTGTGTCAATAAAATAAATTATTCCTTGTGAAGAACGCTTCCGTTTTTGTTTTGTTAACCAGAAAGTAAATCGTGATATAGAAATAATATCAAACCTTCGGGCCTTCCCAAAGTATGCTATCCGCGTGGGTTGCATTGCAATGAATAGTCACAAAGTCGCCAGCATGCGCAAACGTATCTTTGTCAATATAAGTTATGACTGGTGGTCCTGGAAATATGTTTAAATAACAGTTTATCTTTTGGATGCTTCGGAAGGGGAACGTGCTCGAGAATTGGCAGATATTGAATCAAAGTAAAAAGGGGTGTAATTATTTCGCCCTTATGACAGAATAACGAACTCTTACTTACAAGAAGGTGTTGACGGTCATGAACAACACGGATTAACAATATCTCGACTGGTTCAACGTAAAGGTGCGGTGAAACAAACAACAGAGCCAACGTGTATAACTATAACTGAGACAGTGTTATTGATAAGAGGCATGAAATGATCTAAGGAAGTGCTACTTATGCATTTCCGACCGTTTTTGTTTAGGCTGCCAACTTCACGAACATTATTTTTCTAACATTTGAGCTGAGAATGTTAGTTCTAAGTATGAAAAAAATAAACATTAAAACGTTACAATTTATAAACAATTTAGTATAGGCGTACCCAATATATAATCTTTGTACATGTATTGCAATTAAGTATACTAAATGATTAAATATAAATCACCCCGGAGATACAGATATATTGGTCTACTTTATGCCTTCAACAGAGAACCCACCTGTACAACAAGGGTTATTGTGACAAAATTGTGTGTCAATTCTAGGTCCAATGCAATTATTTCCTCCGTTCTGTGGCGTTGGGTTGTCACAATGACGAAATCTATGTTGGATGCCGTCTTTTCCACAACTATACGGACATGGAGTCCAGCTGGACCAACTTCCAAACTGTCCATCCACTGGTCGGGGCAATGCTTCAATTAAAATAGCATGATTTTGTTAAGTACAATTTTCCATGTGGCGTATGAAGTCGTTTGCGTGAACGTGTGTGCCGTACTTTGATAATTGTTTAATCACCATATAAAACACATATAGGCAAACATCAAATTATATAGTCAAATATAATGAAAAAAGTAGAAATTACAAGTTTTTTTAAAATTATTCTAATAGGTATGACAATATGATATAACTTCCACAAACATACTTTTGACTCACTGTACCTTAAATAGGCGAAACAAATCACTAAATGTAAACAATTGTTAGTCTTAAATGTCTTTTTCAATGCCGATCATCACATACAATACATTAATTAAGTCAAATGACCACATGTGTGTCGTTTAAATGGTATAAGATAAGTTATATATTTAGTTCCATTTAGTAAACGGACAAGTAAAATGTCAACGTTTAAGAATATTTCAACAAGTCAACAAACATCCGAATAACTAACATGATTCGGTATATTTACTTGATAATACCATTGTCGTTGGGACAGTTCTCGTTTGTGCTGTGCTGGTAAGCTTGTCTATAACTGGTGCGTTCGTATTTCCAACACTATTACAATCTATATCATTACAAAGGTTGTCATAGCAACACTTCATGCAGTCAAGCGTAAAATCTTGTCTCTTTCTGTACGTCTCCAGTTCTCTTTTACCAACGGCAATCATTTCATCTGAGGGGCAGACCTATAGATATTTGTTGTCTTAGATTACAAGTATATTTTATCACCGTAAAGATTGTTATTTTTAATGCTAACATTTAAGTTATATTTTTAACAATTATCAATTATGATTTCTTATTTATCCCTGTATCCAGTATCAGGGGTGTCACGACACCAAATCTCAATAGCTTAAAATAGATCCTTGTTGAATTGTGTGCCTAAAGTTTAAGCCTCATCGTTATAAACAATTTATTGTATAAAAAATCTATTGGTATCAGTTAATTTGTATAATTTAAGTGACATTATACTCATCCGAGAGTTTATAATGAGTGAACAGATACTCATTTTTTCATTGTCAATTTGAGCTGAATTCACTATAATATAAATATTATTTCTTAAAGGATTGTTGTTGTAACGGCGATTGACCATCGTTTGATATTAGAAAATCAAAATCTGCCTAAAATATAAAAATACTGTCCACTCTTTTTATAAATTGGACGTAGCATGAAAATTCCGATGGATATTTATAAAAAAAAAATCTTGAGCTACGTGATTTGTTTATCGTTCATGCAAAGTAAATTATAAAATAAGAAGGAAACTTTGCAAAATGAAAACTTAGTTTGATTTTTATTTGTTCACTCATTATAAACGCTCGGATGGGCATAATGTCACTCTAGGCATGGATGATTATGGGTTGTACTTTATCAAAGCATGGAAAACCATGGGTAGTATAAAATCAAAGTATTGATGATCATGGTTGAACTAGTTTAGGTTCATGATATGGTACTTACAAATTTGTTGACGCAATATCCATTAAACATGACACTGTCTCCTGTTAAAACCCTTGCTAACATACATGCCTGTCAATCATCAATATTCAAATTCTTAATTACCAATAATAAAGCAAATTTGATCACTGTAAATATGTAAAATATCATATATCTGTATAACATAGAAACATATTTCTATTTTTTGTCATTTTACAACTTAACTTAAAGCAACAAGATTATTATTTAAAGCAATTTGTTAATTCCGTATTTATTTCGTGTGTTCATTTCATTGAGAGTTTTAACTTTTATTAGACCGGTAAATAAATGTTGCTACTTCTTCTTCTTCTTCTTCTTCTTCTTCTTCTTCTACTTCTTGTATAACGTGTGTTGATATAATTGTGAAACCTTAAAAGTGTTGTTAGATGGGTGATAAGACTAATCACAGTACTTGCCTCATCAGCTGCGCAATGGGTAACTTGTGAACATTCATTAGCTGTATACTGGTCGTGACATGTGTAGCAGATCGGCCCTTGTTGAGGCGGCATTTCTAAAGAAAATAATAATGTTATATTCTCTATAACTTCAGGAGAAAGAGAAAAAACGTTTACTTATCAAGCATCTAATAATAAATGGGATTGAATGTTTATTTTTATCGTAACAATAACAATAATTAGTTCCGTCCGTTTGGTGATATTGTATTTATATATGCAATGTAATTTTTAAGATAGATTAATTCTCTAAACACTGCCGATGATAGTATAATATCTTAAATTTGAAGATAAATGGAATAGAATAATTTATGATAAAGGTAGCAAAATGTTTTAACTTCCATACAAAATACTAAATCACTATAAGTGAACTTATTGTCAAAACGCAAACGATTCAAAAGATGTATCAGGCATACAGCCAATGTGTAACTTTTTTGGAAATTGTAACAGGGCGCCAAAAAATAAAGGAAGATTTTGAAAAGAATAATGCATTTTTAATACTTATTCTTTTTTCTAAATGTTCATGTGATTTGTCATTTACATCTACCCCTCAGTTATGCGTCAGGAACATTACCTTTGATATCACATCCTTTATTGTTGCAGAGATCTCCATGGCAACAAGAACTACAGGTAAAGTCGGTTCTGTAATTACTGCAATTCTTTTAAAAAAACGTATAAACATTTATTTGCTCAAAATTAAATTTCTTAACTTACATTTGTAGAGATTAGGTACAAAATCGGTGTGCTACAAAATTGATAATATATATAGTACATCGCCGGTTATGCATGTTGGAAAAAAGTATTATGTTCTTAACCGTACTTGTGCTGTTAGATTTTAAGTAAATATTTGATTACTTTCCACCAATTAAAGTTTACATTTATACATATTGCAGACATGTGACTATGGCAAAGCAAAACTAGTTTGTTTTTATCATATATTTTAATGTTGTTTTAAAACAATTCTTCACTTAAGTTTAAAAATATAGATAAATATAGAATTTAAATAAAATCGAACATTTGTATCCTTGCATCCAAGATTAAGTTTTCCTGCATTTAGCAAATCAGTTTCTATGGAGCAAACCTGAAATATATTTGATAAAATCATAGTTGATGATTAGATTATTATGATTAGATTAGCAATACTTTTTTATCTATCTACTGCTGACTTGAAGGAACTGACATTCCTTGCAATGAAACAAAGTATAGGTTTACCCCCAAACATTGAATTAGTGATAAAATCAATGGGGATGAATGCATTAAGGTCTATTAGTATGATAAGATTGCTGCCTATTGATTCAACCCCATCTAAGGCTAGCCTTGCATTGCAAGAAACTTTACATCATCCGGTTGCATGAAAAAAGTTAGGTTTCCCACAAACTATATGAAAGTGATAAAAATCAACAGAAGGGACCGATTGAACATTACATTGCAGTTTAGCGTCATACTAGATATAAGGATTGTTCCAATTCCGGATTAAAACCATACAAGGGAGTGTCCAAAATTTTTATTGAGCAAGAAACCATATTGTTAGTTTGGTCCAGGAAAATTCAAGGTTTATAAGGTTTTTAGTCCCATTAAATACAAGATTACTAGACAGATAGAGACGATGTAGACAAGTCACCTATATGTATTTGTGACTAAAGTTCTAAAATTTGTACATCTAATGTTGTTAACAGATGACAACGCGTGACTCCGCTTAAACAGGACGTAAAGAGGCGCATTACAGTTAATATGGCCAAAAATCTATGATTTCCACTACTTTAAAACTATGATCCGTTTAATTAAATAGTACAGGAAAGGTTATTTAGTAAGATTTCATTAGATGATAAGAAATCCAGATAAGAGCTAACACACCTGTTGTTTGTTACACTTGTCCACGGTAGAGCATGATGAAATGTCACTTACAGACTGACAGCTATAACACACCGGCCCTCTGTCACCTACGTTTGCATGTATACAAGAGTGTTGGAATATACGCACATATGCATAGAGTGAACACATATATACTGTAAAATTGTAATAGTCGTGCCAGCTCTCTGGGAGAGACAATCACATAATCAAGTTTCGCTTCAGTAACATTTCTTCTGATATCTTTGTTCTTATTTGTAACAGCATATGACACGAAATGTACAATAGCATTGATTGTTGTAAACTAAAGTTTCTAAAATACAGCACATTCAAATCAATTACAAATAGAGCATGTACATGATCATCACTATTTAGATATAGTTCATAGTGTCAACTCACCTGATATAGAGCATATAACATGTAGTGTTAACGTAATAAATAGCAAAATAAACATAGCGTACAATCTAATTATATTCATAATTATTCATCACAAAATTAGGTTATAAGGTTCTTATCATTGCCCCGCTAAATTCGTATAATGGACGTATCTTGCTTTCAAGTTCGACCTTCACATTCTTATATTTAGGTATTATATTTAGGTGTTTTAGTATCAAACCAATTAAATGAGCTGTCGCCCCGAATACAAGACTCAATAAATTATCGGCGCATGCCTCTTGCTCGTAAAATTAATGTATGTTAAGATTATCGGCGCATGCCACTATATATGTGATTACATTATCACCGCAGTCTCTTTGTGATAACATAGATTTACATTATCGGCGTATGCCTTTCTAATTGTATCATCTAGCATAGGTTGACATTATCGGCGCATGCGCACCTGATTGTTACATTTAATATATGCTTACATTGTCGGTGAATACCTACTGATTGTTTACATTATCGGTAGATTTACATTATCTGTGTGTACTTTCTTATATGATTATCATGATTACTATAACATACATCCAATACTGCCGTGTGTACTAATAAATGCACTACATAATTATATGATAAATGATATATGGAAAATTCAACAACAAAAGAATCATTCGTTATAAATCTTTAATTATTATCTTCATTAGCACTACCGACACTGATGATGTTGTAGTTCTATATAAAAATATTGGCATAATATGTCTACATTTACAAAAACATAAAACAAATCTTGCTAAAGCGAATATATCAAAACAATTCTATACTATAAAATAACACAGTGTATAATATACATGTATGACCATTGCATACCAGAACAAGGGTAAAAACTCTTAAATGTTTCATTACAACGAACAATTATAATGATACTTGATATAAGGACATCGGAGAGTTTCAGTATATCATTTTAAAGGTCTATTTTAAATTTGTCAAATTTGTATAATTCTTATACAATAATGGTTTGAAAGGAATGTTTGACATTGAAAAGGAATAAAGGAAAGAGGCTTGATGAGGTACTACAGTGACTTGATATGGATGCTTTGGACTTGAAAAATGAAAACAATGGTAGATTGAGTACAACAGTTATTTGATATAATTTGTTTAGACTAGCTTAATTGGTAAAACTGGGATTCAATAATGATTTATATTCGGTAAACGCATGGTGCAAACGCTGGTAGTTCAATGATACAGTTTATAAGGTGTGAAGTAATCTGGTTGTTTCAATTCATGATGTGCAAGTCGTGTAAATAATATGGAAGAATGGGGGGATGATTTGCTTAATTAAATGATAAACTGTACTTGTTAACTATATTGTATATCTATCAATGTCCGATGCAAAATAAGCATAATCTTCGCTTCAGTCAACCGTGAACTATTATGCTGTAAAATGATATGCATATAAAACAAAAATATTTTTATGATGAATACTATTTACATTTGAACAACACTCCCTTCAAAAAGTGTGAAATTATGATTTTCAAAACATATCAAACACTCACACACATGGATATGTAAAAAATACAACTTGATCATGACGATTTGCCTTTACATTTTGAACACAGTCCTTTGAAATATTTTCCAATACTGAACTGGAATGTAGGAAGGAATGGAATATATGCTGCCCATCTCTGGCGTTTTAGACACTTCATAATGAATGGTAGATCATAAGTGTTGTCCTCCTCGGAATCAGAACCAGTTGGTACATCTGCCGTGTATGTCTTACGCCATGATTTTATACCCCTTTCTTCATCAGAACCTTTCAATTATTATAAAAAATGTCTTGATATTATATGTGAACAGTTTATGTAAAAAAGTCAAGAAGCAGTGCAGTAATATTTGAATTTATTACTTTTAATTTGTTTGCAAAGAAGTTCTATAACTTTTCGATGATCAAATCAAAGACTAGAATATAGAAAACGTATTATAAGAAGTTTAAAAATAGATTCAGATTTAAATAAGCAGGTTAATAGACAAAAAAAAAACAATTCAATGCACTTAATACATGTATCAAATTCTTCTAAAAGAAGCTCTATTGAGGTAAAGAAGCCTTAAAATATAAAAATTGAAAATCTTACTTAGAGCAACTGGTGCACTTAAAACGGAAAAAAGGCAAAAAAATGAGCTGCGTCATGACAAAACTAACATAATGCGTATGCGACCAGCATGGATCCAGACCAGCCTGCGCATCCGCGCAGTCTGATCAGGATCCATGCTTTTCGCTTACAAACCCTATTACAAGTAGTGAAATTGATAGCGAACAGCATGAATCCTGATCAGACTTCGCGGATGTACAGGCTGGCCTGGATCCATGCTGGTCGCAAACCCATTATGTTGGTTTTGTCGTGACGCGGCTCAAATAATAATGAAATATACTCAGAAGTGAATTCAGAAGTGATATTTATAGCGATTCTATTATCATTTAAATTGTCATTTTTGGGTCATTTTGATCAATAAAAAAGGATAATTCTAGAAAAACAGAGTTAAGGAAAGATCTGAATTTTTGCAATTAATGATCCAGACCCTCATTAATTAATAAATTAAATGGACGACAAATCCCGAAAAATTAACAATTTCCAGTAACGTCATGTCAAAAACACACTTTCTTCTATTTTTTTCTTCTTCTTTTTGTGCTTTTAAGACAGTAAAAATCCACACAAACAAAAACACAACAACTTAATCAACAGTTACCATTGAACTTTCATACAGATATAGATACACTATATTTCATACCTGTAAACATTAATTCATCATACTTAAAATTTGTTGTTTTTAATGTTAATAAGGATCATTATCGCCTAGTTTTCTGTACTTTAACAGGAATGAATACAGAGAAAAACGTTATATAGGCAATATAGTCATTAAGTTTATTACCTGGAACTGTATTGTCTAATACACATCCTACAAAACCACCCACAAACATTGCAGTGCTCAATAAAACTGTTAAAACACGATCTATCTCGTCATTTCCTGAAATAAAAATCGAACGAAATATTCTCAAAACTTGCTTTTAAAAATGCTTAAAACTATGTGCATACAATAATCACCGGGTGTTTACTCTCAATGAAATTGTTTTAAAACATTCGATGACAATTGTATATCTTTTGTTTGTTGTTGTAATCGCTACCTTTAAAGGTTTATGTAGAATGATTAATAACGGAATTGCAGCTATACTATAGTGAAGGCAGTTCACCTCTGGTACCACTGTTATAATGCATTACAAACCATCATCCACTAGTAAGCTATTACACTAAAACAGAAGGTTTCTAAATCATAGTATAACTGCTTCCTCTGTAATTGTTTCTAATGAATAATTAGCGGTCAGCTTAGCGCAAAGGAAGTCTATTGTAATGTATCTTATAAAAGTAAACAAAACTATAAAACTAAGTCATGAAGTTTGGCACATTGCTTTGTTAACAAACCTTTCCAGGCAGCTTCCTTACTTCCGAGTCTCCTTGTATTAGTTAATCAAAGACGTAAAAATTGATTTATAGAAAAAGAAATACTTTCCAAGGATATCTGTTAGTAACTGTTTAGAGCCGGGTGTTGTCAAAAAAAAACAGTTATTTCCTCATTATGTATGTACATAACACAATGTCACTATAACAAAATTTACTTATCTTATTTTATCGTATCTTATCTTGAAGAAAGTTAGATGATACAGCACAGAATATCTTTCATGACAATAAGTATTGGAAGAATGTTTCGATAATGTAATTGAAGGGTTACCTGTTTTTATACAGCCTGGATTGGATATAATATATTTTGGAGCCATTAAGCCAATCAACAACGAGGATCCTATAATCACCAAATTTCGACTCGACTGTAATGATACAAACTGAAGATTCGACAGTCCTACAGCTGTGACCATTCCAAAACTGACGAGAACAATACCACCTAGTACAGGATCAGGTAGCATAGTCAACAAGGCGCCGAATTTTCCACATAGTCCACATATTAAAAATATCAACCCTGCAACCTGGAATGCTCTTCTACTTGCCACCTGTGTGTTTAACAATACACAATGAGCGAATGTAGTAATTACAAGGTCTTAAAGACTGTAATATCTGCATATCTAAGAAAGATCCAGGCAGAGAACGGCTATATGTACATCATAAGGCCGTGCTGATCATTTTACTCTTTCTGTTACAGTCATCTAAAGCTTTGGTATACGCCTTTGTGATTTATGAATAAAATCAGTAATGTATAAAAAAAACTCGAAAAGGGGAGATTGCTAACCCAAAGGCCACGTTCAAAATATCTCAGCTGTATGCATTTTTGTTCTGGATTTTTAAAGTTTTTCTTTTCCATTTATATGGTTACTAATGTCCAGCATATGCATATAACTCTTGATTTTTTTATCAAGTAAGCTAAAAGATTGGATATAAGCTTCAAGCTCAATCCATGTAATTATTGCTACACAACGCGGCCCCTGAATAAAATAATGCCTTACATACAGGGCCGGCCAAAAATAAATTTTGTTTTCCCTCCCGCATCTCTACCAAAACTTTTTTTGTCAAATATAATTATTCGTCCTTTTTGTAGTAGTAAAAAATGTAAACTGGGATTTATATAAAACAAAACTTAGAAACTTTGGTTAAAAACAGATGATAAAATAATGAAGATACATCGACATATCCCCTTTCATTGAATGCTATGTCATTTCAATAGATACATTATTCTTAAATAAAAATATTTTAAATACAAAGGAATATTAAACTCACAATGTTGCTACCTACCCATCCCAAACCGGCATAGGTACTGGGAGGGGAAATAAAGATATTTTAAGAATGACCCAAAGTTATTCAGCATCAAAATATGTTAATGTCAAATACTGACTACATGCAATATGATATTAAATTCTGTTATGCAATTAACGTCATCACACCGCTTAACAACATTACAATAATTACGAGGGTTGTCCGTAAAGTTTTGAGACTGCTTAACCCTTTATCTCATATATACGCGAAACAACGCACTTTCGACCCCCCCCCCCCTCTTTTAGGCCTCAAATAGTGAACAAAATGTCCTGTTTGGGCTCCAAACACATGTTTTCGTGATAAAAAAGGGATTGCCCCAATCAAAAAGGTACATCAGGGGGTTGCCAGAAGGGGGATGTGCCCCCTTCTCTTTCGGGGGTTTGAAGAGGGCGACAGCCCCCCTCATCGCCAAGAAAATTTTGGACATGTGATAGGCTAAAAATGGCCTCAGGTCAATCGTAAAGTAACATGTAACCCACGCTGAAAGGCCTTTTACTCTATCTCAATCAACTGAGAAGTTGCAACACTTCGAAATCAGTTTTATCAGTTTTGATGGGAAAAACAATGCAAAATAATGATTTTTGGCAATTTTGAGACGTCCACCCGTTGCCATGGTAACAGTAAATTAAAGATTGAGCAGAGCATGCTGTTACAGAGGCTATAGTCCAGTCAACATTTGTGCCAAGTTTCATCAGTACTGAAGTATTTTTCATAGTTTCATAGAAGTTTGAACTTGTAAACGGTGGCTTTTTAACGAAAACGGCCATTTTTCACAATATGCGCATGCGGTAAAGGGTTAATTAAAAAATAAAAATGCCACAAAACATCAATTTTTTACCAAAATTTTGTGAAAGGCCACGTGTTAACATGGAAAAACTAGATTGTGGGTAAATCCAAGGATTTTCATCATTTTTTATTAAATAAAAATATCGAACTGCTCACGGTATATATCTAAACATTTCTACCAACTTTACACATATTTAACAAAGACTACATGTATTTCTAAAAATTTTAAATATAAATACCGCAAAGTGACACATTCTATAAACATTTTTAAAAAGCGCATGTTACAGCCCTAAAACCAGTTTGACACTTACTTTCAAAACGTTTCTTTTCTTTTTTCTTTCTTTTTTTTTTCATTTTCATATGCACAATTATCTATTTCAGCAGATTTTTGTTTCCAATTTATTTCACTGTTCTCCTTTGGTAATCTTGCAATGACACGTTCATTTGCAATGGATAAGACTGCTGCTCCGCTTAAAATTGTTCACTTCTTCATGTCTATCTCTACTCTATAACGATCACTCACACAAAAGCCAGTGCCCTGGAACATATCGGTTTTGTTTTACCCCGTCTTATATAAGTATGTGTATCTGTAGGGATCATTCTGACTCGTACACAGTGTCTGCTTATTGTCCGACGTCAACTTTGGAGGTTGCTTTTTCCGACATCTTGTTAAAAGGAGTGTGTCTACTTCTATTTCATGTGACACACTTGTTCCCCGTTAGATGATGCCAAAATACACAGAAGAGAATGATACTTAATTGACGTTATTTCGTCTTTTATGTCAAACATTTCGACTGATTTACATTTATAGGTGTAATCGATAATAAATATACGACAGTGCGCCATGAACCGCTACACAAGTTGTCTTGACAACCATTTTCTTTTAAAGAATGCAATTTCCGGTTAGTTATTTTCATTAAGGTCTCTCCTTACAGCTCTTTTTCATTGATTTATTTTCAATACTTTTTGACAGTCTCAAAACTTTACCAACAACCCACGTATATACCTATAGCGCTATTTTGCCCATTTAAATAATTTCAATTTATAACAAGTGGAGCATAAACTGGACAGCATGACCTCTTTATGTGTAAACTTGATTGATATAAGAACATTGTCGTTTCGTTTACCATTTGTACGGTATGTGAATTACCCATAAACACAAACTTGACATTTGTCAGTGGATAACGCTATACATAAATGATTAACCTGGGTGGAAACTTTTGACATTCAAAAAAGAAGACATGACTGTCTTTTTCCCGCTTATCACATACAAAGGTGCTATAGTCGCATTGATTTTGACCTAAAGTGTGTTTAATATTGTTTTTATTAATGCAATATAATATCCATTTATTAAAAAAAAATAAAAGTAAAAAATAGGTTTTCGTTATACTGTTAGTCTAAACAATATTACAAAAAATCGGAGTGTTTTTAATATATGGACATTATATTTCATGAATAACAAAATTAAACATATTTTAGGTCAGTCAAATCAATGCGACTAGCACCTTTGATCACATGCAATAATTATTTTAAAAAAATTAGTAAAATGTTCCTTACCTTTGTAAATCCAATGGCGCCAACATTTTGGCTGTAAGAAGTTGTCGCCCCTCCTGATCCTACAATACCAGATAGTATGCTACCAAACCCTTCCATGGCGATGCCTCTATTAACTGCGTGCGCAGGCGGTGGTGAAACGCAAGATATTCTTGCGCATGCGTAGTAATCACCAACAGATTCTATTATGGATGTCATTGTTGCGGCAAGCATTGCCATGAAACTTGCAACACTAATTGTCGGAAGACCCCATTGACCTAAAACGGTTGAAAAATATTTTTTGTGCAGATCCATTCGAATTTTGTATAAAGTTTAACGCAGTATGAACAATTTTTAAGAAATAAGTACATATCTTTAGTTAAAAAAACTTAGAAAATGAAATCCGTATTTCAAATCTTTTACCTGGGTACGGAAAGTAGAACCATTTAGCAGCATGTAGAACATGTGTTCGTGAGTCTGTGCGGGTGAAATATTCCTGGCTTTTGGGATCTGATGATAATTTGTCGGTGACAGTTAAAATGGCACATACTCCCCAAGAAATGAGAACTGCTAATATCACCTGTTCAAAATCAAACAGAGGCAATTATTACAATATAAGTATTTCTATCCCTCAGACTTCTATACGCCTGAAATGCAAGATAATGTCTGTATTTCTTTAACCTAGCGGCACCTGGGGTAAATATTGGTAAATCAAGGTACATCTTACCCGAAAATAATAAATTGTACATGAAAAGTTACAGCATTTTTTTATTTTTTTTTTTTGCATTATTGAAATTTTAAAGTTTACTTTTAAATGAAGTATGTATGCATTATGCAGTCGTTTGTAACACGCTGAAAATCAGGAATATTTATCTTATCTTTCAGTAATTTATATAAGATAAACATATACATGTATAAAAACATATACTTTACCGGCAGTAGTTTGAATACTGGATACTTTATTATATGACATTTCTTTTGTCTGTTATATGCTGGAAACGGAATCTTGATTTCACTCATGTACAGCGCAAATAGGAAAACAAGACACACAGTTCTGAAAGTAAAATTTCTAAAAAGTGTTATCTTATTCATGTGATTACGATAATACAAAATTAGTCTATACAAACGGCATACATCAATATGAGCTAACCAGGACAAAGAAAATCGGAAAACTTCGTTTAAGCAGCAAGACTCCAGATTCATGAAATTTTCATGAAAATTTTGAAAATGTATTAAAGAGTAAAATATTGTGAATTACACACTGCAAACGACACTTTCAATACACATTAATTACCAAATAAGGGTCAAAATATTGAAAATTAGCCCTTACTGCGTTAAGGCCCTGTCACACTAGAATGCGCTTTCACTGCGTTTGCACGGCGTTGTTAAATTTAACAAAACGCCGCGAGATCGCAGTAAAAAATGTGATATTGTTGATGTCATGAAGACTTCACGGCGTCTTCACGGCGTCTTCACGGCGATCATGGCGATGCTACGGAGCTTCAACGGCGTTTTAGTTGGCGATTGTCTACGTTCGGACTGCGCTTCTACGACGTTCTTTGCGCTTTCACTGCGCATTAACGGCGCTCATACGACGCTCTCGCAGCGCTCACACTGCGTCGAAATAGTAAAGCTCCGTAAAAGCGCCGTGCACACGCAGTCTAAGCGCGGTAAAGACGTCGCACAATCTTGGTACAAGCGCCGTGGATAACCATCGAGTTGATTCGGCGTTCCTTTTGCGCTTTCGCGGCGCTCCTGTTGCGTTGTAGAAGATGCTACTGAGTTGCTACGGCGTCCTTACTGCGATGCTACTGCGCTCATTTTAGAACGCCGAGTGACGGCGTTTGTTTTGAGCGTGTTCAAAATGCGCGCCGTTGGTCGGCGTTCTATGCGATGCCACTACGATGCTACGGCGATGCTGTGGCGATGTTTGCGATCTTACTGCGCTCACCTTGGCGTTCTGAATTTTTTTAGGACGCCGTGAGAACGCCGTCCTAGTGTGACAGGGGTTTTAGTTATCCAGTAAAGATATGGTGATAAATACTGCAAAAACAGTCAATTATTTCATATAACATGTACATCATTCCTTGAATTCTGAATATTTTTTTTAAATCTTAGTACACATATATATTTTTTCTGAATGTTGATTGACTAAAACTTCTTCGCTCAACTGAAGGTATACAGCTTTAATAATTTGTGTATGGTGTGCTCATACCGCTTCCTGGCCGTGTAAATGTACTTCTACATATTATGTTCAAGTCATTAAGTAAAATTTCCGATATGCTAAAATGAAAAAGGCATTTTTATAATGTGACATCATTGTACACGTCATCAGAAACACCGTCATACATATTAGTGTTGATTGCCGAATAGTGATTCACAATCAGGAATATGCCTGTACAATTCTTTTTCTTAAAAATAGAATATGGATCCGATTTATGAAAAAGAAAAAAAGAACATTTCTTACAAACTTGTAATTCCCCAGTGAACCTGGCAGAAGCGGAGTGCTACGTCAATTAGAGATAGTCCAACCAAGGTTATAGTTGGTACAATGGTTATAGGTCCAATACAATGTAAAATCAAACCAAGAATACCTGTACATCCTATAAATACCTGTACAAGTGCTGACAGAATTATTCCCCCTTGAATCTGTGAAAACAATGATTCAAACTTTACCATGTTTTCTAGAAATAAACAATATACCTTCTTTAATAATATGTATGTTCAAATAAAACGGCTAACATATTTGCCCGCTTAGCTGAACAAGGGCATCATAAGATTTGTAACTGAGGGTGCGACAGGTTTTATCCTCGGACAAGGTGAAATTTCTCAGCGGCAGTTTATCTCGGACATTCTGTCTAATGGTCATTTGTCTCTCATCGGTGGTTCGGAAACCATGTTGGATCAGTAGTCGGTCACTTACAGATAAATTGGTATAGACTGGTCAGTTTAGTTTAGTTTAAACATATATATTTAAGCTTGATTGCTGAACAATACTGTTCTTGCAACTTATTCTAATCACTTGTAGCCCTCTTCCTGGCACCAACCAGCACCGGTGTCATATGAGGAAACATGGTCGTGACCCGAGTAGGGCTCAAACATGATCCCTGAGTTCAGAGGCAGACACATTAACCACTAGGCCACCACTCTCTTAGACTGGAAAGCCAGTTAGGCGGACTGAGCGCCAAGATGTGACCAAAACAGTATGTAAAAAACAAGATCAACAAACAAAAAACCTTGGAGTAAAAGTACACGTTCCTAGAAATGTATGCAAATAAGATCAATTAACATATTTTCCAACGACTTTTTAATTGTGCTGTAATTGTTTCCATCTGAAGGAATACACTACTTTAATTAAAATACAAATGAATGAGATTCCTTCATTTTCCCTACACGCACTACTTGATATTAAAGTGCATACGAAGATTCAGGGGAAATCAAAACTCAAACAAAACAATCCCAAGAGAAAAAACATCTATTGTTGTAAGTAAAATTGTATATTCGTGCAATGCAGACTGGGTGAGCCTATAACTAAAAGAAGACCATATTTTTTGTATTTTTATATCTCTCTAGTTCAATGTTCATGTATTAAATTTACGAGACTTCAAAATAATACTTATATATATGTGAGCACAATTTATACAGTAATAATACCACGATTGTATATTAGTTCTAATAAAATAAAATATTCAAGCCAAATGAGACTGAACTTCTTCTGAAAGTTACAAATTATTCACTTATGCAACATCTTTTTGACGTTCTAAATTTTGACACACAAAAGATACACTTTTTAATAGGAATAATTATCATATGATCATTTTGAAAACGAAATCATCGAAGTGTTTTATCCGAAATCATGCAAAATTGATTACATAAGCAGAAATAAGTTATACACAGAAATAATTTTGATCTCGCTTACAATTCAGATTAATTAATTTGAAACAAAGGGCCGGCCATTATTTGAACCAAAAAGATCAATAATCGAAATAAGATCTACATAAATACAACGTATTCTTCCACAAGTCATATGAATTTCATCGAGTATACTTTTTTTAGCGAAAGCATCCTCAAAGAATCTGTCAATTTAGCAAGTATTACATGTGTGCTTAGCAGAAATGTTGTTGGTTTATACTATACCTCCCTCATTCGTGTTTGCCACATGTCTGTCCGCTGATCATCGGTAAATCTCGGTACGAATGTTTCGTTTAATTCCGATCCGTTTCCATGGACAACCAGACTTGTAACTTGGCTTAGATCCGGACATTTCCAGATGGGTAAGGCCATAAGTGCGGCAACTGCAGGTATAAACTTGTGACATCCTCCTTGTATTATTGGCAGTCTTTACAAAAAAGATACATGATGTTAATAATAAAATGACATCATTAAGTCTCATTTGAAAGAAAATAAGAATAAAACATGAATGCTTAAATGACTTATAATACCAGTATCAGCCTGAGATTTGGGTACGTATTTCTGCTGAAATGTCCCCTTTCTTAACGAATTCGTATTTACAGTGTAATATCAATTCACAGTACAATATCAGTAATCATTCCCTTTAATTTTTGGCTTTATTTTAACAAATAATGCGCAAGGCACGAAAAAAATAAGTACAGAGTACTTATTCTGGTATGACTATATATACATTATAAAAGCATACCTCACGCCTATAGCCGTCTGCAATATGGTGCAAAGTCCGCACATAAATAAAAACGTCGACATGATCTCTGACTTCACAAGGTCAAGGTCACCAGCACAAATCTCATTGGCGACAATCAAAGGAATAGAAATGGTTGAACTTATACTTAGTAACACTTGCTGAAAAAGTAAGAAATAAAAATTAATCAATGTTACGTAACCGTCCACTTGGTGTCATTATCAAAACTTAAATTTGGGCTAAGTTTAGTCTTAATAGAACGTTGGATTTCTAACCATACTTTATCCCGTTTTGTCTAACTAATCGTTCTATTGTTACTTATTATTTTTTCCGTGACAGAGACGTTCAAATATGTCTCTGGGTTTGATAATTTTATGTATGGCACTCTTTCAAAAATCAGTGGTACAAAATACTATGAAGACATGGTATATTAGTATTAATTAGTAAATAGGTATGCTAGCTGTTTGAAATATAAAGAAATGCCACAGAAATTTTGATACAACGCCCTGGAAACAAATATTAATGCAATTATGTCTCATGTTGTATATATGTGTGTACTTTAAATTCCATCTGTACAAAATTAAAATTGATATCATTTTGTCGGTACTTCAACCCATGTGCAAAATTACTTGTCAGACACCTTTTCCGAACAAATAATGCGCCGTGATTCGTTCCCAGTTAGGCTTTATATAATACAAAACCAATCATGCCAGTCAGAAAAAATATTTACGGTAGATCCAAAAGATTCATATGTATGCTTGTTTTATACAGTTATATTAACATGAATTACTAGTATAACAGATTACTTTTGTCCTTTAAAGATACACATTATAGAGCTAGTCCGACTCCAACTAATAACAAGAAGTATCTTTAAAAAGATACTCGGCCGAAGTAAAATTGATTGATTTGCAAAATTATGCTATTTTTAAGTTTTCAGAACAAAAAAAAAGAAATTTTAGCAATGCTTGCATAACAATGACATAATAATTATTTCTTGTAGCTAAGAAAATACCCATTTTATAAACGTTGAAATTTATTTATAATATACTGATATTGATTGGTTTTCAAAGTAGGACAACTTTTATTTTAAGTGTCTCTACTTGTTTTATGTTTGAATTTATAAGACAAATTAACTTGTAAGTTAAAAAACTATTCTCATTCCTAAACATTTCATTTTAGAGCTATCCTTTACATTATACATTCTATTTTCTATAGTGGCAAAAACTATCCATTACATTTTATTTTAGCAATATCCTCAATACATTTTATTTTAGAATGGTTATAACATAAGATAAATTGACACTTATTTACACAAAGAACAGCAAAAGTAATAGCCATGCATGCACAGATAAAATTACCTGCAATCCAAATGCAAAACACAAGACGGCATTAGGTACATCAGATACTTTATAATGCATTCCATGTTCATCTTTATCTATTTCAAAGTTCACCTCTATTGTGTCACATTTAGAGTCATATCTAGAATTAACAACCTTATCGCCTATATGGTTATCAGATTCCATATTTGCATCAACAATATCGAACCCACAGTCTCCCTCGTGTACATCAAAGCTGTCTGGTAATAAAGATCCATTCTCTTCATGCAAACATCTGTCCTTATACAGATCCTTGGTTTCCATTTTAGTTTTTTTTTTAAATTTAAGTTGGTTTAAATACAGCTGCACACATATTTACTAAAACCAGTGAGTTTCATGAATTTCAAGAAAAAAAAGTCCACACACAAACTCTTTTGTATTCGGTAAAGGACATGTACCAATTTCTCAAACGAAATAATTGCGTCACGTGTTTCTGTCGTATTGAAATTAAATTACCTTACTTTATTACTTCAAACGTATGCATATCAATAAAGAATTTTATATCCTACACCATATTTTGTATCTATAAGCAAGAACAGCAGGTGAAACAGGTTCTTGTCTCATGCGATCATTTGTATGTGTAAATAGCTCCTTGTTTATAACGAATGTTGTATGGGATATCATTTATTATTGTGTGTATATATAAACTGTCAACATGTTAAAGCTAGGTTAACATAGTCCCATAATAATGCTTTTTTCGTTTAGGTAACACACAAAATATGAGGCACACACACAAAATTATGTTCATTAAGATTCGTGGATAACAAGGAATGATAATAATGCAAATTGTTCTGAACCTTTAAATATATACAAATGTAGCAATTTTAAAACTGCTTATCAACTTTATGCTACCGAAATATTCATGTATATTGAAAAGTAGCTTACCAGCATTATTGTGACATTAATGTGAAATAGTGAGTACAAATGCATTACCGATGCTTTGATGTAAAAGGTTTTTATTATAAAATGAACGAAATACTTGCATCATTAACCACATTACTTTCACTTATTTTACTAAAAAGGTGAGTTTTATTTCGTCAAAATATTCAGCGACCGTGTTGTAAATTAAAAATATCATCGTAGCTAGAATTATTTGTTGTGATTGTTAAAATATTTTGCAGTCTGCAATTAACAATTTTAATTTATAAACCCCACATATGCTAATTAATCAATTGACAAATGTCCTTTTCTTCTAGTTAATCACACCATACCACTTCTTTTTTAGTAAATAATCGACGACACATCAAAAACAGACGAAATATTAAGAACGAATAGTATTTCTGTCCATTGTTTTCTGTGATGAAATAATTTAGACGAAACGTAATTTTGTCGATTAAGATTTATAGACATCACAAAGCGGGCCGTGAATCAAAGTTATGCAAGTCTGTATTGTATCAGTTATAGTCCACAAATGAGTATGTCATAAGTTCGAATGTATACATTTTTGCAGCAAACATTGAACTTTTCACAGACCCTGATTTTAATATAAGAATCATACGTCTGAAATTCCTTTCTATGATCTTCTCTCAAAGAATATGTTATTTTTACACTCATAAGGTTACAACTCAGTCACTTTCACTCTCGTACTTCTCACATAATGTGTGACGCTTGTATTATTCACTGCCGCGTCTGGTAACGTTTAAATTCCGAGTGCATCTGTGTGTACTTTAAAAAAAACCAAATTGTTTATATCAAGTGTAACCAACACAAATGAGCACAATGATTGAGTTTAGTGTAAATTAATAGCGCAGATAAACAATATTGTCCCGTATATACTGCGTTTGCGCCGAACAATAACGTACTGTGAAATGTTTTAAGATGTCACATATCACACGTCAGCTCTGAGAGATTTCCACATTCTCGTGATTGTCAGTTACACTAATAAACAAAATAAGTTCCATCTTTTTAATATGATTATCTCCTCAAACAACCATTTTACGAAACATTTATTTGGATTGTTGTTGTTGTTTTGTTGTTGTTGTCGTCGTCGTCGATGCTTAGCACGCGACTAATGATATTTATCAAGTGTACTGTACTTAAAATTTATCTCAGTTTATTTCAAACTGATCATCATTTTTTATATACATTATAAACGTACATGTATATTTTTACGATAAAATGAAAGTAATAAATATCGTATATAATGAATCGCCGCGGTGCTAGCTATTTGAAATATGGTGAATGTAGTAATCCTTGATTATTAAGATGTAATTTTTAACGATATCAATATTGGACAGAAAAGTAAGCAAAATATGATTGTATGGTACCACATATAATTGGAATATTTTATTGATCGTATAACAGGTCATCACACTACATAACTGGGGTTTTCAAGTACATAAGTAATGACACATATTACATTATAAATAACAAATAGAACGTAATTTACCAGAATATAAGTATACAATTTATAAAATTAATTAACTATTTGAATGTTTATTTCTTTTATAAGAATAATCTTGCAATCAATTTATGCGAAATAATCTGTTTTGCAAAGAAACATGACCCGTAAAATCCTAGATTTTAGTGACTACGAAGATATTCTTTAAACTGCACGAATAGAAATTTAAATGATATAACTGTAGCCATAAATCCGCTTTAATGACACGTTTTATCATCGTCATGCAAAGTGCATATATATAATGATATCAACTCGTATATTATTAACTTCATGTGAACACAAATAACTAAACATTTTAATATATGATACTTACTTGAAGACCAAACAAGAATGTGAGATGAAAAGCGGGAACATCTCCAACTTTATAATGCATTCTGTAAGTTTCAGCTGTTTTCTGATTTTTAACCTCATTTTGGTCGTCTGTCTTTTCATCTATGGCAATGTTTTCTATGCCGAGAGCCTGTTTGTTGTTGCTCTTCTCGTCGTCGTTGTCTATGTCTATTTCCTTTTCATCTTTGATGTCAACAAAGGCAGCATTGTTAAATGATTTCTCGGGCGAATGGGATGAAAATGACGCTGCAGAATATGACGTACACGTAACTGAACACATCTTGACTGACAATCTTGTTTTTACCTATACTTATAATCGTCAATTAACACTACTAAATGGTTAATTTGTACAATTTATGTATCATGCTCTGCATCGTGCGCAATCTTTGTCTGTTAGATCTAGATCTACTTTAAAAATTAACGAAACATATTTTGTATTTTTACCTCCGTTTCTCTATATTCCTAAGCAAGATTTGAATGATTTTATTTGCTTTAACACTGTTTTGTCGGATTTTACATGCATGATAAACACTTTAATGTTCTCACGATCGACATACAAATATTTACATCGTTAGGATTGGAGGGTCGTTTCAATTTCTTTTATATTCCTTTTTCATTTTTTTTATTAATTTGAGAGCTTATTCAAAACAAGATGTAGACATTTAATCCTTAAGCTTGTGAGATTTAAATGAAATATAATCACTGATTGTGTGAATTTTATTACCAATTTGATGACTCTGGTGTTGTTGTTTTTTTTTTCTGTTTTTTTTCCTTTTTTTTTCATTTCAACATAGCGTGACTTGTTATTAAACAAGCTGGTTGAAGGTTTGTATATGGTTTACATATGCGTGAAAGATGAAAGAGGACCAGACAAAAGCCACTGAAGTTGTTCAAGATTTGAGATTGATAACATGGGTTATCTTGTTTTCCGTCGGGTCACTTCATACTTCATACTATTGAAATATTTTATTTGTTTGTTCACCGTCAGTTGTTGTTTACGACATCTATTTATTTATTCATTTTTCATTCATTCATTCTTTTTTTCATTTATTCTTCGTTCATTCATTTATTCATTCTTCTTGAATTCATTCTCCGTTCATTCATTCATTTATTCATTCATTCATTTATTCATTCATTATAGATTGATTCATTGATTTTATTTTATTTCTTGGGAATGGCCTCTCACCCTCTCATTTTAATGTAGGCATGCGTTTATTTATTTTAATTAAATTCAATCAATCCTATATAAGTTCCAAACTATTGCAGTTGGGTGGCACAATTCACCAGCATACAAAATCAACACAAGCGAGCAAATAATATGTGATGACACCGTTGAACTTCTTATATTAGAACAATTGAGCAGCGTCACGACAAAACCAATAAAGTGCGTTTGCGACCATCCGCGCAGTCTGATCAGGATCCATGCTGTTCGCTTACCAACTCCATTTCAAGTAGAGAAACTGGTAGCGCACAGTAGGGATCCTGATCAGACTGCGCGGACGCGCATGTTGGTCTAGATCCATGCTGGTCGCAAACGCAGTACATGTATGTTGGGTTTGTCGTGACGCGGCTCAATTAAATTTCTACTTTCATATATATTAAGCATGATATGTCGAAGGTGGCAGATCAGCTGAATTTAATATCCTCAAAATAGGTCACAAATTATCAAAATACAATGTCCTCTTTCATACAGCATTACGTTTGTATTATTTGTATGAAATTCATAAAACAATACAAAAATAGGGGAAATGCAGGAAAGGAGTTCAAAGGTTTATTTATAATGATTTTGTTTCTATAATAAATTATATCACTTTAAGTCCCAGGTAACTTGCAGTCAGCTGTTGGAAAGATAAACAAAATGAGGTTGTTCGTAAATATTTTAAATCGTTATTTATTCAATATATATTCTCTCCTGCTCCGATACAACTAGGTGACCATATGCTTGTTTGTTGAAAAACAATGTTGCAACAGATACATTATCATATGCTCCATTCCGAAAAGTGCGAGTTACTTCCCTTCATGATATGTACACCATTTGTACCTACAAAAAAACTAACACTATACTCAGTAAATCCAACAAAATACTTAAAATAAGTAACTCTTTGTGTATTATCAAGCGAAGCCACATCATGTAACGTGTGTAAGTAAGTTTTTCCATAGGTACTGTACAGAATCAACTGAAAACTAAAGGATTGAGAGGGGAAAGGGGTGCGGGATGGGGTGCGGGATGCATAGCAACAATGAAGTAATTTTTTAGTTGTCTGTCAGAGATGTGGATATGTGTCTGTGTCAGCGCAGTGTTATTGATTGATTGACTAGAATCTAATTCGGATTTAGTTTATACCGTAAGATTGATTTTGATTTTGTTGGGCGCTATCAGCATATTGAAGCACTGCTGGAACCATACTGTACAGTCCAACTAAATGTAATTACTAATTAGATTTGTCAAAGAGATACAGGTTTCATAGCAGTTTCCGTCCCCTAACAGTTTTCCGGCCTTTTATCATTTTCGTCCAGTATCATACAGTCTATTTTTACCAGTTAGGCATCCAATCAGCGAAACATTTGTTTTCTATGCTAAACAGCATTAAAAATAGTACAACAATATATATGTTTTGAAGTTTTGCCTGTTAATAAAAGTTACATAAGAGTACATGCGACATTCAAAAATAAGCAACACCTGGGGAATTATAGTTTGAATATCCATGCGCAATAACTAAGACCCCATCTTAGGTAACTCAATACATATAGTACTTCGGAAAATATTTTTTCAGACGACACAGAATAGGTTGGAAAGTTCTGTTTGGTTGATAAAATAGATAAATTCAGAATCCCTAAAGAAAGCCCAACACGGCAAAATCGAAAATGTTGCAGGCTCGGTTTGATTGAGCCTGTTCATGGACGGTACTGGAAAGTGCAAGTTACCGTCCACGCCCCCTAGCACCGGCTTAAGCAGAATTCAACATTTAACCATGAAATAGTAAAATTTTGAATTTAGAACCATCTTAATATTGCTTATGGTACTGAATTATATTCAAAATAAAAAAGGTCCGGAAATCTGCAATGAATTTTTAATAAAGGTGAAACAAATCGTTACATTTCAGGCCTATATTCAAATTAAAAAGTAAAATAAAAGTGCAAAATTAAACACATGGCAATGCTGGCTAGGTACCTAACTTTGTCCTGTCAAAGTTTTGTATCCCTCCATAGACTGGTTTTTATTTTATTTGTTATAAAGTGCGATATGTGGCCGGAAACTGCTAGGAAACCAGTATTGAGATATTTTTTTAATGGGCGATGTCTTTTAACTTGGGAACCACAACTTCAATTGAAATTAATTGAAATTGAAATTAATTGATTAAATCATGCTGAATTGTAAAGTTTCTTGCACGTAAAAACAACAGCTTGCCACCACATGTTTCTAGTCTGACCGATTAACCAGTAGGCCAAGCCCAACATATTGTGTGCCAGGGCATTTTATTAAATCAATGGTAAAGACTAACATCTATGTAATATCAGTTTGTAAAATCAGTCGGTCTTTCTGTCGAAATATTGAGAATACCATTAACCCATACACACACATATACCTAAGTACGAGGGTTGTCCCAATATTCTGTGACAAGATTGTTTAAAAGCTATCTAAAATAGATACAAATTTGATATTTTAATATGTTGTAAACCCATATAATTGAAGCGCTTTCACAAACTTACATTGAAAAATATCAACAAACAACAAACATATGCCGTAAATACCATGGCAACTATCCGAATCACAGCGCACATCAAAGGTCAAAGACGGCGTTAAATCTATATAAGGCGCCTTTCTCAAATACTCTCAATGGCTTTCAATGCAATAATGATGCAGCTTTACCCATAAATCGTCAATTACAGACTTAAATCATTGGTTGTTAAAGTCTGTTGAAGTTTGGATGACATACATAAATTTTTTCTACACACGAACATCCGGTCTGGTTGCACCTGCTTTTAGCTGTGAAAATAGGCGACCGAGATCGGTCTTCCTATTCATGCTTTCCTTATTTTCGTTTTTTGTAGTGTAGAACTTTGGTTCCGTTCATGCCTTTTGTACACAAATGCTCATTATATGTTTCTAAACTGTTCTATTTGGTATATTTGTTGTAAATCGTAACATGTGTCATCTCGAAATAGTCACAAAACTTATATGACCTGTTCACTGCGGCGCAAATTCTTCGAACGTTGCCATTTTAACTTTCCTAATTTTTGAGATATTTTCATTTGGCCGTAGGCTGTTCGTTTCTTAAGTTATTTAACTAAAATTTGAGATGATGTAAACATAGCAACAGAGGAAGTCAATGTGGCATTGTGCAGACACATTATCAGATATTTGGAATATACGTAATTAATTTTAGCCTATTCTGTCAAAATACAAATTATTTGACGTGTGCGGCAACTCAACCCAATGTCATTAATACTGAAAATATCAAAGTAACTAAGAGAAAATATTTTGTAAATGATTTGTTATAATGTTAAATAATAAAACTCAACGGTAATGTGTGTGAATTATTATCCATTGGCGTTAAAAATGAACCATCTTTAAAATTTGTCACAGCCTTTTAGGACAACCCTCGTATGTGTATTTTTGTGTATACATGACTGAAATTTTATCAGTCATGTTTTTGCAACCACTGAATCTGGGCTCTCAACTGCTTGAGCCTTGACCTGACAAATGAGCCTTGCTTTATATGGTTTAAAAATGTTTTTGCCATGTTGATATTTAGTCAGAATAAACTATGTAGTTTGTCTGCTTTTCTCTCTTCCTTTGATATTTTCAATAAAATGTACATACTGATATTTGCAAAATAAGGCTGACTAAACAAACTTAATAATTATCTGAGAAAATATATCATCAAATTACATGTATGCACATAAAATGCACCAAAAGCTACCATTCAATATGCAGTTTTGATTCTTTTTGTTTTAGGGCATAAAAAGGTATTTTAACTCAGGCAAGCCTCAAAAGCGAATTTCTGGATCCATATCTGAATCTGTGCATGTCTGCAGTTATATCAACATATTTATTTCATACAGTTATCAAGGATTTATTATTTTTTAGAATTCAATGTGAACTGCAGGCAGCAGTGATATAGATTTATTCACTTTAAGGGAAAGGCCCCATTCCAAGTAGTGCCTCTAAAAAGGCCCAGTTAGAAAATAATGATATCTATTAGATGACATATGAATTGGAAATTTTAAGTTAACTGTAGTTCTATGAAAAATGAAAATTATTTTATTTTTTTTTTTGCTCTTCA